>NC_133374.1:37075121-37143305 GCF_049309525.1 Garra rufa
TATCAATGTATTTCTGATACTGGTCTTCTATGTTTTTTTCTATGCTTGGCTCACTTCATCTACATGCTACTTTTTGAGCCCTTACTATTGTAAATGTGGGTCGGGTGACAACAATATACACATACAATACAATACAAATTAAAATATTGGTAACACTTTACATTAAGGTTACCTTTGTAAAATGTTTATAAATATGTTCATAAATGTCTAATAATTTACAAATGCATTGATAAGTTATAATATATTATAAATGCATTATAAATGCATGAATTAAAATTGTGATTTTAATATAATATCTGCCAAATGTTGAGCTATTTAAAAAAAAAAAAAAGTACATTGCATGTTACATATTCATTATACTCTTTAGAAGTCCATCTAAATTAATAAATCTCCAGTCAGCTGCACTTTTTAATTGGTTTAATTTGTCTTTGGCTACTGGATTCCTGGAAATGTATTTTGAAAAACATGTCTTGAGAGCTTTGCATTCTGCGTTTATAATTAAATGTGTTTATTGCTGACCGCTTCTCATATTCGTCTCCTTCGGTCTAATGAGCCTGAAAAACAATGCAGTTGAGAAGACTGTTGACAGTTTGGGCTTGGTTGACACCAACATTCCCCATAGTTTATTAAGAACATTACAGTTTCTAAAATATAATGAAGCATTTTTTTTCTCCACAGAGAGAGAACAACATTGCTAATAGTAATTTTGCTACTATTTTAGTCAGCTGTGAGGGCAGTATTGACTAAGTGACGTCAAATATCTCATCAAGTTTGTATAACATATCCATACTGCCACATGTACAACTACAGTCTGACATCTCACACCGACCATTCTCTCTTTTTCTTTCACTTTCCATGCCTCCATTTCACATTGGAAGTAACAATGGGGAACAACAGCAGCAATGGTGTTAAAGAGTACACGTTCCTTCAGCTGGAAGTTAACATTAAAAGAATCGTTCACACTAAATGAAAAATTCCAAACAAAGCTCAATGGAAAAATGTGCCAGTGGCGTCATTTCTGCAGAATGATATTACATTGCTTCTTGCACATTTCGCAACACTCAAAGTAAAATTGGCACTTATAGTTCTTTCAGGTTTATCTGAAACCAATAAAAGTGAATCTGGCAACAATTTATTACATTGCTTTTTACGTCTAATTGTATTAACCCTTAAATGCATACCTCGGGTCTTTAGCGACACAGGACATCATTTTGACGTCAATCTATTCATTATGAATAATAAAACAAGAAAAAAAATATAAAAAATGTCTATTTTCTGATTATTTTTTTGTAAAAAGTATATAGGGTCGCTAGAGACCTGAGGTGTGTAATAGTGTAAGTATATTTTTCGTGCGCAAAAATATGTAATTATCTGATGACTAAATACATGCAATTCACCTTTAGTCCTCGAGGTGGCACTGTTTAAAAGACAATAATGACGTGATGTTTCACTCATAACTATCGCAGGCGTAATACAAAAGAATATCATCAGCAAAATTTGAATTGATTTGAATGGCTACTGCAGAGCAATTACTGTACGCAATAAACTGTTATTTGATGGTGGATGTGGTGAATAAGCTGCCAGTGGTCAAAATAATGATTTTGAAGTCATTGAAAATGATAGTTTTGAGAATATAGTTGAGATGCTGAATATGAGCCAGGCCGAGGGATGAACTGCTGAATGTACTGTGGAAGTGCACTCTGACGATGATGGCAATGGTAAAATCTTCTGCTCAAATTGAACCCTTCTAAGTTTCAAAAGGTAACAAAATATGCTATATTTTATTCTTCTGTAATGGTTCTTAAAATATCAAGAGAGTTTTTTGGTATTACAGCAGTTAGAGATCCATCTGTGCTTTATATACAGTGGTGTGAAAAAGTGTTGGCCCCCTTCCTGATTTTCTTTTTTTTTTTTTTTTCCATGTTTGTCACACTTTAATGTTTCAGATCATGAAACAAATTTAAATATTAATCAACACAAGTAAACACAACATGAAGTTTTTAAATGGAGTTTTTTATGAAGGGGAAAAAAAATCCAAACCCACATGGCCCTGTGTGAAAAAGTGTTTGTCCCTGCCGACTCATCCAAGAGGTCACAAAAGATCCCACAACAACATCTAAAGAACTGCAGGCCTCTCTTGTCTCAGTTAAGGTTAGTGTTCATGACTCCACCATAAGAAAGAGACTGGGCAAAAATGGCCTGCATGGCAGAGTTCCAAGACGAAAACCACTGCTGAGCAAAAAGAACATAAAGGTTCGTTTCAGTTTTGCCAGAATACATCTTGATGATCCCCAAGACTTTTGGGAAAATACTCTTGAACTGACGAGACAAAAGTTGAACTTTTTGGAACGTGTGTGTCCCATTACATCTGTCAAAGTCCTGAACTGAACCCTATTGAGATGCTGTGGCATGACTTTAAAAAGGCGGTTCATGCTCGAAAAGCCTCAAATGTGGCTGAATTACAACAATTCTGCCAAGATGAGTGGGCCAAAATTCCTGCACAGCGCTGTAACAGACTCATTACAAGTTATCGCAAATGCTTGATTGCAGTTGCTGTTAAGGGTGTCCCAACCAGTTCCCAACCAAATGCACATCAACATTCTTCAGCTTGGGCAAAACACATAATTTTTGCTTGGTTGAAACAGCAGCTACGGTAATTATTTCTCTATTTGTTTCTCTGTTTCTGCCACGGGATTTCCATCCCTTGGTGACTAGGAATTACACAAGATTCAGCCTGGATTCAGAAGAAGAGATGATGCCAACCCCCCAGAGGACCGCCGATGATGCCAGCCTTGAAACAACATACAGCACTACACAATTTTTCTACAAGTTTGATTGCAACACATAATCATTACTATTAGTGTTCATCAACTGTTTTTGATTACACCATTACTGTTTTTAATATTTATACCATATGTACATCGACTTAACATACAGTAGTCACCACTAATAAGCTACTAAATATATTGTAGTAGCCTACATTTTTTTTTTTTTTGTACAGCTGCTTTGCAATGATTTGTATTGTGAAAAGCGCTATACAAATAAACTTGAATTGAATTGAATTATTAAGTTTAGGGGGCAAACACTTTTACACACAGGGCCATGTGGGTTTGGATTTTGTTTTTCCTTCATAATAAAAAACTTAATTCAAAAACTGCATGATTTGTTTACTTGTGATATCTTTGATTAATATTTTAATTTGTTTGATGATCTGAAACATTAAAGTGTGACAAACATGCAAAAAAATAAAATATCAGAAAGGGGGCCAACACTTTTTCACACCACTGTATATGCCCGGGTCGCTAAAGACCCGAATATGTAATGGTGATTGGCAAAACAGTCATGCATTTAAGGGTTAAATGTACACATGTGGTATCTACTAAATACATTCAGATTTATCAGTAAATGCACATTATGTTCTTGAGGGGTGGGATGATGAAGAACAAGTGGCTCTGTGGAACTGGCAGATGTAGGCCTGCCTGCCTGCCTGTCCTGATGAATTATATAGAGGACCATGCTGGCCGAGGTCTGCCTGAGAGATAGCTGCCCTCAGTGGACTTGACAGCCGGGATCCAGCACAAGCACTAAACATTCAAGTCCCTCCACCAGGTTGTTTCATTGAACCGGGGAGGCTCTGCGATCCCTCGAGACAGACCAGAAGCCAAGCACAGGCACGATACAAGAGAAAAATGTCAGGAGACCACACAGACAGACACAGGGGGGAATGAAAGAGCCATATCTTACAAAAGCAATGCTCTAGTGTAGGTACATTACTCAGATGATGCCTTATTATCTACAAGAGAGGCTTGTTTGGCTTTTCACTTCTGTTAGCTGTCCAATGAAAACACCAGGAGGCTTCAACAAATTGCTTTGGCTAACTGAGCTAAGCACTTTTCTGAAGATGTTCTCTCTTGTCCTGGTCTTTCATTTTCACCTTTAGAGTTCAACTAAAAGTTGTTGTCTCTGTAATAAGTTTTGTCACAAATTCTTCTATAACAAGTATATTTTTGTCTTGTCCTAAAGTAATTACCAACTATATGGAAGAAACAGTCTCTGAGTCACAGGCAATGTTAGACCCTATTTAGGGGTATAGTTCACCAAAAAATTACACTTTTCTTATAATTTTGTATCGAACCTGTATGAGTTTCTTCTGTTGAACACAAAAGAAGATATTCTGAAGAATGTTGGTAACCAAATAGTTGCTGGTAGCCATTGATAATACCATTTTTGTCTTGTTTTCTAGTATAAATATAAAAAAAATTCTTGAATCAGGATGCATTTACTTGACCGGTAAAATGACTTAAGATTTTATGTCTTGTTATCTGAAAGAAAAACCGTTTTGGTTAGTTTTTGCTTAAAACAAGACAAAATATCTGCCAATGTGGCAAGAAAAAAAATCTTGTTTAGCCTTTGAATTAAGATTATTTTTCTTACCTCATTGGCAGATAATTTTCCTTGTTTTAAGCAAAAACTAACAGAATTTGGATATTTAAAAAGAAAATAAGATATAAAATATTAAGTAATTTTACCTGCCAGGTATATAGATCCTGTTTCAAGAAATATAACAAATATACTAAGGAAGAAAATCATTATTTTGCAGTGTACCAGCAACTGTTTGGTAACCAACATTTTTCAGAATAACTTCTTTTGTGCTCAACAGAAGTAAATGACTAGTAATTTTTTGAGTAAACTATTCCCTTAAGGGTGCTTCAGACCATCTGTCTTTTACCTCAGCCCTTCTAAAAATGATGTGATTTTGCTTCTTTTGCTAAAAAAAAGTGCCTGCAACAATCTGTCTGAGGTTACGTCACTCTGAATCTTCACTGTTCCACTTAATACTAGCATCAAATAACCGTTAATATTATCCTTCCCTCTAGTCAGGCGACAGGGCTCACAATGTTCAGCCTGAAGCTCTGTCCCACACACAAATCAAAATACGCTACCATTTGCTGATATACTGACAAAAATACAGAATTGTGATTGGTTTATTTTTAAATTGTCAGTCAAGAAAGAGTCACGACCTGTCGCTCACAGAGCCAGGAATATTTCTCAACCCGCTGAAATCCTGGAATCCAGAAGCTGACACAGTCCAAGACCCAAGTCCAAGAAGATTTTTTACTTTGTGACACTGTATATTTTAGAATTTGCAAATATACTGCTGGTAGCTTCAGATTGTGGTGTAGACCAGGGGTTTTCAAACCTGTAACCTGGAAGTCACCCAACACTGCACATTTTGCATGTCTCCCTCATTTAAAAATCCCTCTTTTTACAATGTAGTATTGGTCTTTGGTGTCCTCAGAATGTGTCTGTGAAGTTTCAGCTCAAAATACCCCACAGATCATTTATTATAACATCTTGAAAATGTATTTTTTGGGGGGCGTCTCTAAAAAGAGCTGTTTTGGTGTGTATTACTTTAATGGAAATAGGCTGCATATTCCCACCCCATCTTCAGAAGAGGGCATAGTGTATACATCTCTGAGAGAACCGGTGTTCAGCCGTACATATGAGAAGCCGAACACACCAAAAAGTAGGACGAAACAGTGCGATATTACAGAGCTTGCTCCAAACTAATCTCACCAACGTGGCGCTGATCAATTAAAATGTTTAGGTAATGTATGTATGCAAACACAGTTAAAACCTTAGCTACAGTGCATTCAGAAAGTATTCAGACACCTTTCACTTTTTTTCAGTTTTGTTATGTTGCAGCCTGATACTAGAATTGTTTAAATTTATTTTGTCATTAATCCACACTCTGTACCTCATGACAAAGTAAAAACAAAATTTTAGAAATGTCTTGAAAATGTATTAAAAATAAAACGGAAATATCAGATTTACATAAGTATTCAGACCCTTTGAAACATTTAAAATTTAGCTCAGGTGGCTCCCATTTCACTTGATCATTGCTGATATGTTTTTACACCTTGATTGGAGTCCACCTGTGGTAAATTAAATAGATTGGACATGATTTGGAAAGGCACACACCTCTCTATAAAAGGCCTCACAGCTGACTGTTACGAGCCCGGGTTTGACTCTCGTCATCTAGTCGCTTCTATCTATGTCTTTTTCTCTTTCTCTCTCTCTCTCTTTTCCCCAGCTGTCTGCTATCGCAATCTGGGCTACCAGTTTCTAGATGAGTTTAGTCGTGTCAAGTCAAGCCTAGTCCTGTCGTGTTATTTGTCCGGTCCTGTCGTTTTGCAAGTAACTGTCACGAGTATTCTGTGTCTGTCCAGTCATCCTGTGTTGCGCCTTCGGCGACTCACCCTGCCCCGGACGCCCACCGCTGGCTCGCTCGCTCCCGCTGAGGAATTCCCCCCTGACTACGCTGCCGGGAGTCGTATGCATCTCTGTCCTTAGAGACTTTTTCTGTTCTGTTTCTTCCTGCTCTGCGCTACTGAGGTGGACGGCAGACAGCCTATGTTACATTGATTTTGCAAGGACGAAATAAAGACTTCTGTTTGTTTCCCCGGCCTTCGCCTCTGGGTCCTTCTCTCACCTCACCTAACAGAATAATCTGGCCAAACCATGGATCCAGCGAAGGAGACCCCCATTCGCTCTGCTGTCGAACTTCAGAGTGTCATGCTGGGGCGACACCAGGAGGAGCTTTCCGTCTCCAGGTATGCTGTGGAGGGATTGTCAGCCCAAGTAACCGAACTAACCAGCCAGTTGCAGTCCCTGCGCTCTGAACCAGCCGTCACACTGTCCCGATTTCATTCGGAACCTCGGATTAACAATCCTCCCTGCTACTCAGGTCAGCCCACACAATGCCGTGCATTCCTTACTCAATGTGAGGTGGTTTTTTCTCTACAGCCTGCCACCTATGCGGCGGATCGCGCCAAGGTCGCTTTCGTCATCTCTCTCCTTTCTGGACGAGCTCGAGACTGGGGAGCGGCTGTGTGGGAGATGGAGGCTGTTTTTTGTGAACATTTTTCTCTCTTTAAGGAGGAGATGATAAAGGTGTTCGACCGCTCTGTCTTTGGCCAGGAGGCTTCTCGTCTGCTCTCGTCTCTTCACCAGGGAAAGCGGTCCGCGGCTGACTATGCGATTGAATTTCGCACCCTTGCCGCCACTTGCGAGTGGAATGAGCCGGCTCTCACGGCGCGTTTCCTGGAGGGTCTAACGGAGGAGGTCAGGGAGGAGATTCTCACTCGTGATGTGCCGTCTAGTCTGGATCTGATGGTGGAGTTGGCTATCCGCCGCGCTCGTGCACCTGTCCCGACTCTCCAGCCCATCTCAACCTCTTCCTCCTTAGCCACGCCGAGGACCGATCCTGAGCCAATGCAACTGGGTAGCCTTCGCATCTCTGGGGCTGAACGCCAACGTAGAATTCATCACAGGCTGTGTCTCTACTGTGGTGCTGAAGGACACTTCGCTATCCAGTGTCCAGTAAAAGACAGAGCTCGTCCGTAGATCGGGGAGTAATCGCCTCTTTGTAAAGGCTGAGAAATGCGTCTTTCATGTCCAGTCGGTAACCTTTTTGGGTCATGTCGTGTCAGCCGATGGCATTAGTATGGATTTAGCAAAGGTGCGTGCCGTGATCGATTGGCCCACTCCAGATTCCCGTACTGTCCTCCAGAGATTTCTGGGATTTGCAAATTTTTACCGGCGCTTTATTCGTAACTTCAGTCAAGTAGCCGCACCCCTTACCGCCCTCACCTCAACTCAGATTCGTTTTGTCTGGTCCGAGTCGGCCCAGGAGGCTTTCGATAAGCTTAAGAAATTATTCTCCTCCGCACCAATTCTGATTACCCCCGACACCACACGTCAGTTTCACGAGTTCACGCTTACATATAATTAGCCGGAGTATGGTAGTGTGTGACTGGCGTGCTGTCCGGAGAAAAGGCTCCGAGCTCGGGAGCGTCCCGAGCCCAGAGAACCCCCCATGGGAGTAGCGAGAACTCGGAGTGCGGATTCGGGGTGGTGGAGGGATACTGATGAACCGTCAGGTGAATAGAGGTGAGTCGGCTGTATTTGTACTTATGGCACTGATTGGCTTGAGTGGGCTCCTCTTGTTATGTTTACGCTAAGTATCTGACGCGCTCCTCCCGAACTTTGTTAGTGAAACATCATTTATTGTCGAAGTCGACGCGTCAAATGTCGATGTGGGCGCCGTGTTGTCCCAACGTTCACCGCTGGACAACCGGGTTCATCCGTGCGCTTTTTTCTCCCATCGTCTCTCGCCAGCCGAGCGCAATTATGATGTTGGCAACCGCGAACTTCTGGCCATCCGTTTGGCACTCGGAAATGGCAGCATTGGCTTGAAGGTGCGGCTCTCCCATTCATTGTCTGGACGGATCATCGCAACCTCGCCTATACCCGCTCGGCGAAAAGATTAAATGCCAGACAGGCACGCTGGGCCTTATTTTTCGACCGCTTCAATTTCACCATTTCTTATAGACCCGGTTCCAAGAATACTAAACCCGACGCGCTCTCCCGTCAGTTCGAATCGTCAGACGACCCCTCACCCTTAGAGTCTATCCTGCCTAAGGGCCAGGTGGTTGGGGCAGTGGTCTGGGGAATCGAGCAACAAGTCAAGAGAGCTCTCACTCATGTCACAATCCCTCGCGGTTGCCCGGAGGGCAAGTTATTCGTTCCCGAGTCCGTGCGTCCAGCGGTACTTCGTTGGAGTCATGCATCTCGGTTAGCCGTTCACCCCAGAGTTAGGGGTACTCTGGCTTCAGTCCGCCAACGTTTTTGGTGGTCAGCCATTGCCCGCGATGTACGTCGCTATGTTGCCTAGCAATTCCCCTCCTGCCGGCCTGCTTCGCCCCCTACCCATTCCGTCCTGTCCGTGGTCGCACATCGCGCTAGACTTCGTCACAGGGCTGCCGTCCTCTGCCTATCAACCTCCGGTGTTTTCCTCTCAGGAGATAGAAGCTTCCGTACCCTCCGTCCAAGCCCTAATCAATCGTTGTTGGCGTACTTGGAGGAGGGTGCGGCAGGCTTTATGTCATACTAGAGAGCGCGCTCGCCGTGCCGCCAACCGTCACCATTCCCGAGCTCCTCGTTATGTCTGTGGACAGAAAGTCTGGTTGTCCACTCGTAATTTGCCTCTTCAGCCGCCGTCGCGCAAACATGCACCCAAGTTTCATCGGTCCATTTTCTATTGTCAAGATCCTCAATCCAGTAGCGGTTCGTCTAAGACTTCCCAATTATTTACGTCGAGTACACCCGGTCTTCCACGTCTCTTGTATCAAACCTGTCATTCGCCCTCCCTCCCGTCCTTCCCCTCCCTCCCCCCCTGTCATTGTCGAGAATCCCTCTGTCTTTAAGGTCAAGAACCTACTGGCCGTCCGCCCTCGGGGAAGGGGCTTTCAGTATTTGGTCGATTGGGAGGGATACGGTCTGGAGGAGAGAAGCTGGATTCCGGCCCGGGACATCCTGGACCGCTCGCTCATCGATGATTTCCTTCGCTCGCGTCAGTCCTCTGCCTCGGGAGCGCCCGGAGGCGCTCCTCGGGGGAGGGGTACTGTTACGAGCCGGGTTTGACTCTCGTCATCTAGTCGCTTCTATCTATGTCTTTTTCTCTTTCTCTCTCTCTCTCTCTCTCTCTCTCTCTCTCTCTCTCTCTTTTCCCCAGCTGTCGCTATCGCAATCTGGGCTCGCGCTGATTGCAACGGCACCTGTTCCCTACCATGTCCTGATTACCCAAGTACTCCTCGCTGCAGACTGTAGCGCGGTGACGTCAGGTACCTACGTCAGGTATGTGTTTACCGCGCATGCGCAAAGTGACGTATGGTATGCCTGTGTAATTTGCATTGCGTGGTGACGTTAGGCATTTTCGCGTCGTTTGTGACGTAACGCGTCATTAAAACGCATGCGCATACTTAACATAATACTCTTATAAAATGTAAAAGTATTAAAAAAAGCTAAGGTGAAAAAAAAGAAGGGGAAAAAACAGTAATATGTAGTACAGCACAAATCCATGATTTTAACCATGTCTGAGGTAAAATTATATGGAATTACAGAGTTTATTCTGTAATATTTGTGTAGTATTATATACAAGGTATTAACATTGTTGCACTTTATTTCACTGTGTATATTGTAACATTACTCTGCACCTTATATGTTTCTTATTTTAACCTTTCCTCTGTCATGATTCTTGTTTATTTAGTATAATTATGGACATTTTTCTGTTGCTTTGGCAATTCTACCTGTGGAATATTTAAGCCAATAAAGTAGTATTAAGTTAAATAGACTACACACAGTATATTTTCAGTGTCTACATCCCATTTTATGCATGGTGCCTCCAAAAAACCAAACTGATAACAGTGATCTTTTATTGCAAACAACAAAACAAAATATAATTGTATTTACTGTGACGAGTCGGCTGCCTCCCCCCTAATTATCATCACCACCCCGTCCCTTATTCGCCGCCCTTCTCCAGGCTCCCAACGGGAGTGGGTGTGTATGGGAGAGGAGAGTCGCGAAAACATCCCGGGCTGGCGGTGTGTGATGAGGAGCACGTGAACTAAATGAAGCCTCATCAACCTCCGGAACAGAGAGCGCGGTCACCGCCGCGTCCAGAACAGATAACGCGGTCACCGCCGCGTCCGGAACAGAGAGAGCGGTCACCGCCACGTCAGGAACAGAGAGCGCGGTCACCGCCGCGTCCGGAACAGAGAGCGCGGTCACCGGCGCGTCTGGAACAGAGAGAGCGGTCACCGCCGCGTCCGGAACAGAGAGAGCGGTCACCGCCGCGTCCGGAACAGATAACGCGGTCACCGCCACGTCCGAAACAGATAACGCGTTCATCGCCGTGTCCGGAACAGAGAGAGCGGTCACCGCCGCGTCAGGAACAGAGAGCGCGGCCACCGCCGCGTGCGTAACAGAGAGCGCGGTCACCGCCGCGTCCGGAACAGAGAGACCGGCCACCGCCGCGTCCGGAACAGAGGGCGCAGTCACCACCGCGTCATGAACAGAGAGCGCGGTCACCGCCGCGTCCGGAACAGAGAGCGCGGTCACCGCCGCGTCCGGAACAGAGAGCGCGGTCACCGCCGCATCCGGAACAGAGAGCGCGGTCACCGCCGCGTCCGGAACAGAGAGCGCGGTCACCGCCGCGTTAGGAACAGCGATGGCGGTCGCCGCTGCGTCAGGAACGGAGATGGCGGTCGCCGCCGCCTTCCCGTGGAAGAGCGTCTCCACCCTCGCCGCAAAGTAGGGGCGCTTCAGCGCAGCCTCGACGCTAAGGGCTTCCATCTGCGCCAAACAGGTGTAGAGGAACTCAAACCTCTTGGCCGACGCCGCCTCGAACGACATCCACGCCGTGTCGGGAACAGAGCGGGTGATCGCTGGCCCCAGGCGGGGGAACGCCGCCTCCTCAAAAAAAATATTCCTCCCTGCTGGACCCATTTGTGGAGTCTGCATTCTGTCACCTTAAGAGGGAAGGGGTCTGGGTCCAGATGCAGGTAAGAAACAATGCAGACTCATAAGAGTGGTGGGAAAATGAAGATTATAAAGACTGTGGTAATAGTGAACAGCTGTGGGAGAAACATGTGACATAATCAAGACAGGTGTACACAATCAGGGGAGTGAAAGTGCGGGAGGAAGTGAAACAGCGACATCGTGTGGAGAAGGGAAAAGCTGCAGCCCAGAGTCATGACAAAATAATCCTAATCTTAAAAGTTATAACCTCAAATACTCAAGTATTATAATGTATTATATTTGTTGTTATGATTATTCATGAGATGATGTAACATATTATAAGGTTTTTTATAATGCATTATGCATTCATTATAATGTCTTAGAAAAACCCTTATAATGTATTATAAATAGGGGCTTCATAGAAAGTGTTACACTTTTGTTTACATTAGCAAATGAGCTATCCACCAAATAGACAGTGTGGTTCAATTAATATAGGTTTGGTCGACACATTTTTTTTTGGAAATTAATAGTTTGGTAAAAGTGTTATGAGCATTTCATTGCAACATAAACTGTGGTTGTATCTACAATGCTGTCAGCTACAGAAATTCTATGTGCTGTATGAATCCTTTTTGTCTGATAATGCTTACACAAGCACTGTTACAAAGTTACAAAGATAGATAAACATAATACAGATAACTGATTACAATTTGCAGACACAAACTTTGATGTTGGCTTTATAAAGCCTTAGCTGAAAGTTAAACATAGCTTTACAACCTTGAAGGATGCGCAAAGTGACGTATGGTATGCCTGTGTAATTTGCATTGCGTGGTGACGTTAGGCATTTTCGCGTCGTTTGTGACGTAACGCGTCATTAAAACGCATGCGCATACTTAACATAATACTCTTATAAAATGTAAAAGTATTAAAAAAAGCTAAGGTGAAAAAAAAAGAAGGGGAAAAAACAGTAATATGTAGTACAGCACAAATCCATGATTTTAACCATGTCTGAGGTAAAATTATATGGAATTACAGAGTTTATTCTGTAATATTTGTGTAGTATTATATACAAGGTATTAACATTGTTGCACTTTATTTCACTGTGTATATTGTAACATTACTCTGCACCTTATATGTTTCTTATTTTAACCTTTCCTCTGTCATGATTCTTGTTTATTTAGTATAATTATGGACATTTTTCTGTTGCTTTGGCAATTCTACCTGTGGAATATTTAAGCCAATAAAGTAGTATTAAGTTAAATAGACTACACACAGTATATTTTCAGTGTCTACATCCCATTTTATGCATGGTGCCTCCAAAAAACCAAACTGATAACAGTGATCTTTTATTGCAAACAACAAAACAAAATATAATTGTATTTACTGTGACGAGTCGGCTGCCTCCTCCCTAATTATCATCACCACCCCGTCCCTTATTCGCCGCCCTTCTCCAGGCTCCCAACGGGAGTGGGTGTGTATGGGAGAGGAGAGTCGCGAAAACATCCCGGGCTGGCGGTGTGTGATGAGGAGCACGTGAACTAAATGAAGCCTCATCAACCTCCGGAACAGAGAGCGCGGTCACCGCCGCGTCCAGAACAGATAACGCGGTCACCGCCGCGTCCGGAACAGAGAGAGCGGTCACCGCCGCGTCAGGAACAGAGAGCGCGGTCACCGCCGCGTCCGGAACAGAGAGCGCGGTCACCGGCGCGTCTGGAACAGAGAG
Organism: Garra rufa; assembly: GCF_049309525.1. Lineage (NCBI taxonomy): Eukaryota > Metazoa > Chordata > Actinopteri > Cypriniformes > Cyprinidae > Garra > Garra rufa. Next base: position 37,088,203 of record NC_133374.1, read on the forward strand.
AGCGGTCACCGCCGCGTCCGGAACAGAGAGAGCGGTCACCGCCGCGTCCGGAACAGATAACGCGGTCACCGCCGCGTCCGGTACAGAGAGCGCGGCCACCGCCGCGTCCGGAACAGATAACGCGTTCATCGCCGTGTCCGGAACAGAGAGAGCGGCCACCGCCGCGTGCGTAACAGAGAGCGCGGTCACCGCCGCGTCCGGAACAGAGAGACCGGCCACCGCCGCGTCCGGAACAGAGGGCGCAGTCACCACCGCGTCATGAACAGAGAGCGCGGTCACCGCCGCGTCCGGAACAGAGAGCGCGGTCACCGCCGCATCCGGAACAGAGAGCGCGGTCACCGCCGCGTCCGGAACAGAGAGCGCGGTCACCGCCGCGTTAGGAACAGCGATGGCGGTCGCCGCTGCGTCAGGAACGGAGATGGCGGTCGCCGCCGCCTTCCCGTGGAAGAGCGTCTCCACCCTCGCCGCAAAGTAGGGGCGCTTCAGCGCAGCCTCGGCGCTAAGGGCTTCCATCTGCGCCAAACAGGTGTAGAGGAACTCGAACCTCTTGGCCGACGCCGCCTCGAACGACATCCCCGCCGTGTCGGGAACAGAGCGGGTGATCGCTGGCCCCAGGCGGGGGAACGCCGCCTCCTCAAAAAAAATATTCCTCCCTGCTGGACCCATTTGTGGAGTCTGCATTCTGTCACCTTAAGAGGGAAGGGGTCTGGGTCCAGATGCAGGTAAGAAACAATGCAGACTCATAAGAGTGGTGGGAAAATGAAGATTATAAAGACTGTGGTAATAGTGAACAGCTGTGGGAGAAACATGTGACATAATCAAGACAGGTGTACACAATCAGGGGAGTGAAAGTGCGGGAGGAAGTGAAACAGCGACATCGTGTGGAGAAGGGAAAAGCTGCAGCCCAGAGTCATGACAAAATAATCCTAATCTTAAAAGTTATAACCTCAAATACTCAAGTATTATAATGTATTATATTTGTTGTTATGATTATTCATGAGATGATGTAACATATTATAAGGTTTTTTATAATGCATTATGCATTCATTATAATGTCTTAGAAAAACCCTTATAATGTATTATAAATAGGGGCTTCATAGAAAGTGTTACACTTTTGTTTACATTAGCAAATGAGCTATCCACCAAATAGACAGTGTGGTTCAATTAATATAGGTTTGGTCGACACATTTTTTTTGGAAATTAATAGTTTGGTAAAAGTGTTATGAGCATTTCATTGCAACATAAACTGTGGTTGTATCTACAATGCTGTCAGCTACAGAAATTCTATGTGCTGTATGAATCCTTTTTGTCTGATAATGCTTACACAAGCACTGTTACAAAGTTACAAAGATAGATAAACATAATACAGATAACTGATTACAATTTGCAGACACAAACTTTGATGTTGGCTTTATAAAGCCTTAGCTGAAAGTTAAACATAGCTTTACAACCTTGAAGGATAAAGGTTTTAACATCAGACAAAGTCAGATGAAGTCAGATAGACCACCATCAGACCACATTGAACCTCCTTAGATGCCCAAGAAGTCACATAAGACCAGACAGACAACATCATAACCCCCCCTGGGCTTATAAGATGTCTTTTAAAGTGCGCTTCATCTGGAAAATATCTGCTGTGTACATTTTTGTGAATTAATAATATCTTAAAGAGTTTAAATGTCCCCTTAAAAAAAATAACATGGTTATATAGTTTGGTATAGTTATACTGTAAAGTTAAAAGAGTTGTTCAGTTCAGGAAAAAAAATACAGATAATTTACTCACCCCCTTGTCCCCCAAGATGTTCATGTCTTTCTTTCTTTAGTTGTAAAGAAATTTTGAGGCAAACATTTCAGGATTTTTTCCATATAGTAGGCTTCAATGGTGCCCCCGAGTTTGAACATCCAAAATGCAATTTAATTGCAGCTTCAAAGGGCTCTAAATGATCCCAGGTGAGGAAGAAGGGTCTTATCTAGTGAAACGATCAGTACATTTCTAAATACAATTAACAATTTATATACTTTTTAACCTTGAATGCTCATCTTGTCTAGCTCTGCGTCAACTTCAAAATCGCCCTACATCACTGCAGAAGTACCGACCCAGTGTTTAAAAAGTGAACGTGCAAGGAGGGTTAAACGCCCTTTACCAAAAACAGTAAAACAGCGATGTAGGACGAGTTGAAGCTGGTGGAGAAAATGAGAGGGGAGTTTTTCGACATACTCATCATGAACCGGTATACGCAGAGCTAGACAAGATGAGCATCTGAGGTTAAAAAGTATATAAATTGTTAATGTTTTTAGAAATTAACCAATCGTTTCACTGGAAAAGACCCTTCTTTCTTGGCTGGAATTGTTTAGTGTTAGGTTTTAGTCTTGTATTTTCTGTTCTCCCAGTGTTTTCTCCCCTTCTGTTTCTAGTCATTTTTGGTTTAGTCCTTGTCTCCCCTTTTTGGTTCGTGTTCAGTTGGTTTAGTCTTGCCCATATTTGTATTTCCCCCTTGTTATCCTTGTTATCTCGTTTGTAACCACGCCCTGTCTTCTGTGTATTTAAGTCTGTGTCTGCTCACTACCCTTTGTCCATCGATAATGTTACATGTTCTCTGTTCATGCTCCTGGTTTTTGTTTGTTTGTTTGTAGATTCAGTGTTTTGTTTAATAAACTTTGTTTATTCATCTACTCCGGTTCTCCTCCTCCATCTCCACTCTTCAACCCGCCCAGAGTGTGATAGATCGACGGACCAATACAGAAGATGAGTCGGGCTGAGACAACTCTGAGGGGACTGCGGCAAGGCGGTAGGAAGTTGGAGCGGTATGTGGAGGAATTTGTCGAGCTCTACCACCAGGTAGGCTGGCATGAGGTTTCTCTCTGTGCTGTGTTTATTTTGGGGCTGGATGATGAGACGGTTAGCTGTGATCTCCCCGCTTGTAGTTTTTCCTTGATTGAGCTAATCAATCTCATTCTCTATTTAAATGGATCTGATTTTGAAGTAGAAGAAGTTCATAGTCCAAGAGGGTCTCATCTTCCAGCCCCCTCCCAAACACAGTGCAATGCGCCAGTCTGCCTTAAGCCGAGAACCTCCACATACCGTGTCAACGGTTCGAGCCGTCAGCCCAGTCGTCATGCGTCAGCTCACAAAATGGCTGCCATGCCAGAGTCTGCAAGCAAGATGGCTGCCACGCCAGAGTCTGCAAGCAAGATGGCTGCCACGACAGAGTCTGTTCGCAAGATGGCTGCCACGTCAGAGTCTGCACGCAAGATGGCCTCCGTTCCTGAGTTCCCGGCCAAGATGGCCGCCAAGCCTGAATCCCTGGCCAAGATGGCCGCTGTTCCTGAGTCCCCGGCCAAGATGGCCGCTGTTCCTGAGTCCAAGGCCAAGATGGCCACCGTTCCTGAGTTCCTGGCCAAGATGGCCGCCAAGCCTGAGTCCCCGGCCAAGATGGCTGATGTTCCTGAGTTCCCGGCCAAGATGGCCTCCGCTCCTGAGTTCCCGGCCAAGATGGCTGCCGCTCCTGAGTTCCCGGCCAAGATGGCCACCAAGCCTGAATCCCTGGCCAAGATGGCCGTTGTTCCTGAGTCCCTGGCCAAGATGGCCGCCAAGCCTGAGTCCCCGGCCAAGATAGACGCCAAGCCTGAATCTGCACCCAAGATGGCTACCGCCAAGTCAGAGTCTCCGCTGGTTCCGCCCAGCCTCCAAGAGTCTCCGCTGGTTCTGCCCAGCCTCCCGGAGTCTCCGCTGGTTCCGCCCAGCCTCCCGGAGTCTCAGCTGGTTCTGCCCAGCCTCCCTGAGTCTCCGCTGGTTCCGCCCAGCCTCCCTGAGTCTCCGCTGGTTCCGCCCAGCCCTCCAGTGACTGCTCCGCCAGAGCGCCCTCCAGTGACCGCTCGCCGGTTCTGCCCAGCCTCCCTGAGTCTCCGCTGGTTCCGCCCAGCCTCCCTAAGTCTCCGCTGGAGACGCCCAGCCCTCCAGAGTCTCCGCTGGGGTCGTCCAGCCCTCCAGAGCCCGCTCGCCCCGAGCGGGGTAATGTCAGGTTTTAGTCTTGTATTTTCTGTTCTCCCAGTGTTTTCTCCCCTTCTGTTTTTAGTCATTTTTGGTTTAGTCCTTGTCTCCCCCTTTTGGTTCGTGTTCAGTTGGTTTAGTCTTGCCCATATTTGTATTTCCCCCTTGTTATCCTTGTTATCTCGTTTGTAACCACGCCCTGTCTTCTGTGTATTTAAGTCTGTGTCTTCTCACTACCCTTTGTCCGTCGATAATGTTACATGTTCTCTGTTCATGCTCCTGGTTTTTGTTTGTTTGTTTGTAGATTCAGTGTTTTGTTTAATAAACTTTGTTTATTCATCTACTCCGGTTCTCCTCCTCCATCTCCACTCTTCAACCCGCCCAGAGTGTGACATTGAAGCCCATTGAAGCTGCATTTAAACTGCATTTTGGAAGTTCAAACTCGTGGGCACCATAGAAGTCCACCATATGGAGGGAAATCCTGAATTGTTTTCTTCAAAAAATATAATTTCTTTACAACTGAAGAAAGAAATACATTAACATTGGATGACAAGGGGGTGAGTAAATCATCTGTAAATGTTTATTCTTGAAGTGAGTTTCTCCTTTACACCATGGTAACCACAAGTTAACCACAGTTTTGATAAACTAATCATAGTTTAACCATGGTATCTGTAGTAAATGTGTGGTTATACCAATGGTAATCAATTCTAAAAACATAGTTACTACACTATTATTATAATAAAACCATGTTTATTTTTCATAAGGCTTTAATTAAAATTTGACAGGAAATGCCAGGTGCACTGCAGATCAGCAAACACTCTAAAAATGTTTTCCAGATGAAAACACACACATCAAATGCACTGTTCTATGATATATGTGTGCTATCTAAGAGGGATTCCTAGCATGTTGACATGGTTGCTAGTTTATTTCTAGCATGTTTTAGCATGATGTTTACATGTTTATTGCATGATTTAGCATATTCCTATCATGTTTTTTTGAGCTGACGATAGATAGATAGATAGATAGATAGATAGATAGATAGATAGATAGATAGATAGATAGATAGATAGATAGATAGACCCTTTAAGCATCAGTGATAATCACCATCCACATTAACAATCTCACAGAGCTATATTTGTGTTAGAGCAGCCTCTATTAATGTGTTTCATGAAGCGCTTAGGCTTTGAGTGATATTTCTGAAGCGCTCAGCAAGCAGTACAAGAACAAGGCTTAGGACCTCATCCGTCAACTCTCAGCCACTGCTCCATTATAATGTTTAATTAAGGTCATTAATCCTGCTTATTTTTCATGAATTTCTCATTCATTCCATCACATAGCCAGCCTAACCTCGCTGCGGGCTCACACAGTTGTCTGGGGCAACATCCTGGTTAATTACAGCGAGCTCTGTTTCATTATAAAAAAAATGCTGTAGATGAAGTCTTGGACATCATAGGAACTCCTTGAGGTACCCTTGTGGCTCAGCGTTGAAATGTGCTAATTGCTAACACAGCTGCAAAAAAATTAAAAAAGCGAAAGGTTTTTATTCTGTGGAGAGCTCCTGGGGTCGATTTGCGGCTCTCCGGCAGCTTTATGTATGCGAGCGGCAGCGTCTGCAGATGTCACTGCAGGGTCTTGTGTGCCGCTCAGCCTGGCCGGAAGACGTAAAGACTTCTCTAATTATTGATCAAAAGTCTGTCTCCAAGCCTGCAGCCCCTTGATAAGTCTCCTTGACATTTGCAGGGTTTGAGTCGAGTATTCTGTGGCAACACCTTAGAGACCTTCATTCAAAAGAAGAATAAATGATGGATATTTCAATTGTGCCTTTGTTGGATTGTCCCTTTGTTAAGTCTTTGACGTGGAGATTACTTATTTTTGCTCTGAAATTTTTAGATTTATATTAAAATGTCTGTCAGCGGTTAATCAAATCCAGGTCAGACTGACTAAATGTGTCTTTAATGACACATGGTGTAGGGCATAAAGCTGCTCATGTGAAAATAAGGTCTATTTCTTGAGAGTATTTTCAAGTTTTTCAGGTGAGAATTTTCCACACAGTTTGCCAAATCCCATCAACCATCATAAATCCTGATTAAATCGTATCTTTGCAACTGCTGACTTTCTCGCTAGAAACTTCAGCTTTTTTTAATGTTATGAAAGTCTAGCATATTTGTAAAGTTTTAATGGAACATTCAGCCTGGTCTCTATACAAGCATTTTTTAATTACAAATACAGGAACAGAAACATTTATTTATTTATTATATGTTTGGGTAGATGCACAACATAAGCAATATGTAATTACATAATTACATATTTTTTGTATTAAAATTTATATATATGGTAACACTTTAGAATAGGGAACACTTATTTATGGAAGCAGATTAGTCTCATTAATAATTCACGCAAAAGACACGATGCACACATGCGTGTCCCAATTCACGTGCACGAAAAATATATACATATTCACAAAAACCAATTCACGTGCAAAAATAAGAATATAAATTCATAAAATACGTTTCACAAATTGCAAAACACAATTCACAGATTTACAACTGTGTACAACAATTTTGAATGTTTAAAAATCACGAGTGTATCCCGGACTGTGAATGTACAAATAGCCTTTTTTGCGTGTATATTTTTTTAGACTTGCCTGTGTGTTTTTGAGACTTTCCTGGCAGCGAACTCCTCCCACGCGGGTCACTCGTACAGTTTAGCCAATCAGATTTGAGCCTGTCGATCGACCAATCATAACCCGCTGTGTGCGTGCCTACCTTACGTTACGTCATCAGCGCGAGTTCATAGTTCCAGAATCCAGATACGATTCAGCTGTTGATCGTCTCATTTTGTTTTATACTGCATGCTTACTTAAACATCGGTCGTTTAGACACTCGTTAACGTGACCAGTGTAAGCCAGCAGCTGCTCAGAGTGTATTATGTTTTAATATTTATCGATTGTTATGTTTATTTAATAAAGAATCATTCACGTGGATACCATACCGCATAAAGATGTTAAAATTATAAACTCAATGTAAAGCATAAAATAAGGTTTTTACAGATGGGACATGTAAATAAATAGAAAATGAAAATTATCTATTTGGATATTTTTCAAGCAGTCTCTTGTGGTTTTGTTTTTTATTGAAAACAGGAAAGTGCTGTCAGAGCAAAACTTGCCTTTTGTCTCAAATCCTACGATGGCACGCATTCAGCTGATGACGATGTAATAACATACACACATTGTAAACCATGTACATTTAATTTAAGTTTGTTTACGCTGCAGCCTGCAGATACTATTTATTTCAGAATTGTGAGGCTTATGATGTACAAGTAGCTGCTCCTAATTCAACCTCTGCCACAAATTATGAGGTGATGTCAATCTAGAAGTTACATTTGGAACTGTAACTCTTTCAAAACAGTGATGCTGCAACCCATCCATTTTGACAGTTTCAACTGATTTAAGTCATGCATTATTACTACATTTCTTTTAGAATGGTACCCTATGACTTTGTATTTGTTAAGGCATAAAGCTTTGTTATGCATTGGTAAATGTTCTGGTTTTATGTCAGAATTAAAACATTCAAAACAAGTCGGAACTTGAATGAAGTATACTGAATAATCTTTGGTGCATTCCTTTTTATGATCAGTCTGTTTGACTGACCAGCAAATTCCACAACTGTTAATATGAAGCAAATACAATAACCTAACATCATCTTGCTAACCTAACATCTGCTAACCAACATCATCTTGTATATTGTAATCTCAAAGATTTTTACATCACTGCTCAACATAAAATTAAACATGGTTAATCACAATAATATAATATTTTAAAAAAGTAAATGAATGTTGATTACATAAAAAAAATGCATAAAGGTAAAGTACATAAAAGAGATAAAGATTAATGTGAATGAAGAGGTCTGTATCTGTCATCCAGATGTTGTTCCAAAGTGTTAAATCCTGAAAAATGCAAGGAAAATGATTAATGTGTTTTAATTAAACACTGCATCCAGTTGCACAAATGGTTAGTACAAACACACCGTTATTCATACACTGAGTTCTCGTGAGGTCTATTCATCATTAGGCTGCATAAAGCTATAATAATAAAGGCAGGGTCAGTGCTAAGTGGGAGCTAGACTGGGCAGAGGCCACCCAGCGTTGTTAAACAAAAACATGGCAATGAACAGAATTCTTTCTTCATTTTGGCCAATATACAGGACATTGTGGCTAACACAAGACAGCTTCTTTGGCAACATTATCTGTTTTCATACACAGTAAAGTCCCCAGTGTTAAATCAACACTGCTCAGAGTACATATGGTCCCACTCCAGATAGTGTTAAAGTAACACTGAAGCAGTGTTTAAGTTAACGAGATAATTAGGTGATTAACCAAGTGATGATTGATCATTATTGAAGACACCTGATTTTAATAAGCAGAATCACCAAAGGAGAAAACCAACATTTTTAAGCAACCATTCTAGTGGTCAGTGTTTGCATTAGTTAGACTCTTGACCCTTACATCTTTAACACTAGATTTTGTTTGGCTGCTGGGTTTGAGTTAAAACAGCCAGACATAAGCTCATGTCATCAGGTGTTTAACATATTCATTGTTTGATGTGAATCACACATTTTTTTTGCTTACTGTAATAGCCTTTACAATCCACAGAAGATCCAGCACTTCCTATTTATTTATGTTTTTAGAAAATATTTTTTTAAAATCTGTTTTAAAAAAGAAGTGTTTTATATCAGCACACATAGACATCGAGAACCAGCCCATGAATCTCAACAATGGTGACAAACGGCATATTCAGATAAACAGATCAACTCTGAACTGTCATAATTTATTCATTTATAATAAATGATATTCGACTAAATTCTGATTCTGGCAAAATATCAGTGCTGGTACTACTAGATCTCAGTGCTGTGTTTGACACTGTCGATCATAACATTCTTCTAGATAGACTGGAAAACTGGGTCGGGCTTTCTGGGATGGTTCTCAAATGGTTCAGGTCATACTTAGAAGGGAGAGGCTATTATGTGAGTATAGGAGAACATAAGTCTAAGTGGACGTCCATGACAAGGCCCACAAGTCCCACAAGGCTCAATTCTAGCGCCGCTGTTGTTCAGCCTGTATATGCTCCCACTAAGTCAAATAATGAAAAAGAACCAAATAGCATATTACAGCTATGCAGATGATACCCAGATTTACCTAGCCTTATCGCCAAATGACTACAGCCCCATTGACTCTCTCTGCCAATGCATTGATGAAATTAACAGTTGGATGTGCCAAAACTTTCTTCAGTTAAACAAGGAGAAAACAGTCATTGCATTTGGAAACAAAGATGAAGTTCATAATGTAAATGCGTACCTTGACACTAGGGGTCAAAATACAAAAAATCAAGTAAAGAATCTTGGTGTGATTCTGGAGTCAGACCTCAGTTTCAGTAGCCATGTCAAAGCAGTAACTAAATCAGCATACTATCATCTCAAAAACATTGCAAGAATTAGATGTTTTGTTTCCCGTCATGACTTGGAGAAACTTGTTCATGCCTTTATCACCAGCAGGGTGGACTATTGTAATGGTCTCCTCACCGACCTTCCCAAGAAGACCATTAGACAGCTGCAGCTCATACAGAACGCTGCTGCCAGGATTCTGACTAGAACCAGAAAATCAGAGCATATCACACCAGTCCTCAGGTCCTTACACTGGCTTCCAGTTATGTTTAGGATAGATTTTAAAGTACTTTTACTTGTTTATAAAGCACTCAATGGCCTAGGACCTACATACATTGCAGACATGCTCACTGAATACAAACCCAACAGACAACTCAGATCACTAGGATCGAGTCAGTTAGTAATATCAAGGGTTCACACAAAACAAGGGGAATCCGCTTTTAGCTACTATGCCGCCCGCAGTTGGAACCAGCTTCCAGAAAAAATCAGATGTGCTAATACATTAGACACATTTAAATGCAGACTCAAAACTCATCTGTTTAGTTGTGCATTTATTGAATGAGCACTGTGAATGAGCACTATGCTGCGTCCGAACAGATTGCATTATTTTATGTATAATCATTTCTACTGTTTTAATAAATTTTTAAATCAATTTTAAAATCATTTAAGATGTTCTTAAATCTGTTTATGTGATTATTATTTTAAATTTTTATGACTATGATTTTTATGCTATTGTGATTTTAATTCCTTTTTATGTACAGCACTTTCAATTACCATTGTGTATGAAATGTGCTATATAAATAAACTTGCCTTGCCTCATGCCGCAATGCATGATGGGAGTCATGGATGAGTTCTGATTGGCTGCAACACGCTTTTTGATGGTCACCGTCTTTGTGATTCTCACACTGATTCTTCATGTCTGTGTGTCTAAATTAAAACAAACTCTTTTTTCAGCATCTGTATGATTATGCCAAAACTGATTGCTCTTTTGTTCACAGTTTTTTGTAGTCTGTAAGGAAACCCTATGTCAAATTCTCAAGTCACTATATGATGATTATGTCAAGCACAGTCAATGCCACCTGATAACTTTTGCTCTTGGCTTGTCTGGCTGCTATAACTCAGTAATTGCAGCCAAAAAAGACCTACTATTGAAGATTTAAGGGTCAAGAGCCCAACTAATGCAAACACTGACCACTATAATGGTTGCTTAAAAATGTTGGTTTTCTCCTTTGGGGATTCTGCTTATTAACATCAGGTGTCTTCAATAATGATCAATCATCACTTTGTTAATCACCTAATTACTGTCATGATCGGGGCTGTGGGTCTCCCCTCAGCCTCCTGAGGTCGCTGTTCCTACACTGCACTTCCTGATTGCATTCACCTGTCTTTGTCATTAGCACTGATTCACTCACATCTGTTCACTATTATCTGGTCTTTAAAAACTCTCACCTTTCACTCCTGCTTCATGGCTGCATTGTCTTCTGTCAACTGTCTGTCTGCTCTGCGTTCCTGTATTCCTGGCCTTAGTTTTTGTGTATCTAGTATTTGAGTTTATGTTATGTTCTGCCGTGTTGGCATTTTTGTTTGTTTGTTTATTTTGTTAACATCATTAAAATTACTTACCTGCTTCTGGACCCAGACCTCCCTTTCTCCCAAACGTGACAATTACCTTGTTAACTTTAACACTGCTTCAGTGTTACTTTAACACTATCTGGAGTGGGACCACATGTACTCTGAGCAGTGTTGATTTAACACTGGGGACTTTACTGTGTAGCAGCCGCTGGCTTACACTGGTCACACTGGAGTGTGTCTAAACAACCGACTTTACCTTTAGTTTTTAAGCATGCAAAATAAAATAATACACCTTTACTAGGCTAGTTACCTTAAATGAGACGATCAACAGCTGAATCGTATCTGGATTCTGGAACTATAGACTTGCGCTGATGATGTAACGTATGGTAGGCACGCCCACAGCAGGTTATGATTGGTCGATCAATAGGCTCAAATCTGATTGGCTAAAGTGTCCGAGTGACCCGCGTGGGAGGAGTTCGCTGCCAGGAAAGTCTAAAAAACACACAGGCAAGTCTAAAAAATACACACGCAAAAGAGGCTATTCGTACATTCACAGTCCGGGATACACTCGTGATTTTTAAACATTCAAAATTGTTGTACACAGTTGTAAATCTGTGAATTGTGTTTTGCAATTTGTGAAACTTATTTTATGAATTTATATTATTATTTTTTTTTGCACGTGAATTGGTTTTTTGTGAATATTTTTTTTTTCATGCACGTGAATTGGGACACGCTTGATATGTGCTTAATTAGTACTAATAAATGGCTAATATTCTAGCTAATAAGCAACTAGTTAAGAGACTGTAAAATAAAGTGTTACCATATATATATATATATATTAGGGGTGTGACGATATCTCGTGGCATGAGATCTCGCGAAATTCCGATGTGTCCCACGAGATCTGAATGGTCTCGAGAACATGACAATATCATGGCAAAACATTTTGCAGTGTTTACATTAGAGCTGCATGACTACTCCTTAAAATATCACTATCTCTATTCAAACACCCATGCGATCTTATTCATGAATGACAAGGATTCAGCGATATCTATTACAACTGTTTCACGCGCTCCACTGACGCTTACGATGTGAGTTATTGAAGACATTCAAATCTGCATTCTTACTGCTGCGGTTTCAGAAAGCAACACAAAGTCTTTTTAACCACATAATCATCATTATTTCTTTGTTACAGACATTTAAATAACATAAGTACTGGGATAAAAGCTTATAGTTTGGGTTTAAACACCCATTGTCTACAGCAGTGTTTCTCAACTCCAGTCCTCGGGGCCCACTGCTCTGCACATTTTGTATGTCTTCCTCATTTAAGGCACCTGATTTTGATCATCAGCTCATTAGAAGAAAGATTCATGAACTGAACTGAGTGTGTCAGACTCAGAAACATACAAAATGTGCAGAGCAGTGGGCCTCGAGGACTGGAGTTGAGAACCACTGGTCTACAGTAGCGATCAAAACGAAAGTATCTTCTAACACGTATGTAGTGTCCTCTTCCGCCAGGAGGCGGCGACAACTGCACGTTTAAAAAAAAAATATTGAAGTATTGTCATTGAATTATACATTCAAGAGATTTCAACAGTGAAACAAGTCTTTATTAATTGAGACACTGGCTCCTTCATTTATTTATTTATTTTTTTAAAATTTCGTTCAAATATAGACTTAAGCAATGAACATTGTGTCAGAACCACTAGTAAATTACGTAGTTTTGTTTAGATTTCTATTCCTTTTTTTCTATTCCTCGTTCTCGTGAACCCGATCTCGTGTCTCGTCTCGTCTCGTGAGATAAGTGTCTCGTCACACCCCTATATATATATATATATATATATATATATATATATATATATATATATATATATAATCCCTCAAAATAAAGCCGTCAGAAAATGTGCAGTGAAAATAATTTTACTTACAAATGAAGATATTTTTCAGTCACCAATACCCAATAACAATAGATCTTTAATATCGCCTGAAAAAAGTTACGTTTAAAATGTAATGTTGTATTTAAAGTGCCCTCAATGATTTAAAATAATATTTTAAAACGAGTTGGCACCAAAAGTCACATAAAACTGAAAGGTTACAATTACAAATTAAGTAAATGAACCAACTGTGTTTCATTTAAGTTGTTCATACATAAATGATTCATGTTTTAGATGCTGTCAATACATCAATTTTGTATGTTTGGAAACAAAAGTGCGTTTGTGTGGTAGAACCACATTTTATGTAAAGAAGTATATACAAATACTCGTGAGATGTTGCTGAATTCCATTTCATTCATTACATGAAAATTCACCCCAAAAATTAAAATTTGGTCATCATTTACCACCCTTATTTTCAAACCTGCAATATACTATATACTAATCTTATAGGCTTTATACCGAACGTCACATGACCAAACCGGAAACCATGTCTCATTACTTCCGCCTTTCGAAGACAGCGCGGTAACAGCAGTGTCTCTGGTAACAGTATGATTGCAGCAAATGAACTGACGGCAATTTTAAGTTTTCACTTCATCCCTTTGTTCTTTTAATTGGTTAAATTTATTATCTTGTTCATATCAGATCATCAGCGAGAAAAATAACGTTAACAATACAGTTTCACGTTATTAACTTACGGTAATGGACTGACGGCGAAAGCTATTGTTATGCTAACCTAGCTAGCTATTGCTTATTGTTTACGTTTTCCGGTTTGGTCATGTGACGTTCGGCATAAAGCCCATTGACTTCCATTGTATGGACAGACAAAAACCACTGACTATTCTTACTATTCTGTATTAAGTTACTTATTTAATTTTACAACTTTATTGTCCTAATACCTAAAATCCTCAAAGGTGCCATAGAATGCATTGATACAATATTTTAAATTGTTCTCTGATATCTACATAGAAGGAAGGTATATGGTTTAGGTAAGGGCAAAAATTCTCCAGAAACGGTTTTACATTTGCATTTACAAACGGTTTTTCATTTACATTCACATCCATTTACAACCCTAGGATTTGTCCCTAGAATGAAATGGTCTGTTATTACCTTATTTGGAAGGTTCCTGAATAATAATGATGAACTCTGCTCTGATTGGCTGTATCACAGAGCGGCTCGCTCTCACAGCAGTAAGGAAACACATGGATGAAAATATATATTTAATTACGGAGCTCGAGCCGCTATTAATATGCGGGGCATTGAAACTGCCGTTTTGAATGCACGATAACTTTTTAGTTTTACTTTTGAGATCGGCGATCGCACATGCTCTGTGTAATGTTATACTTCAGCTGCCGTACTTACCACATTTTTTAGATGTTTAGATGCTGTCAGCAGTGATCAGGATCTGCAAATCATTTGCCATCATCCGCACAGTCATCTCTCCTTACTCTGTTTATGTGGTAAGTGAAATCGTATGTACTGCAATGTAACAGGCTAGCGCTAGCAAGAAGCTAACCGTGTCCCTTCAGTGGCTCGCCTTATTTTATTAGAACACCTTATTTGTTTTCAGTGCCTTTCTGAGTACAGACACCAACCCATCCCTGCACTTAACATCCCCTGCACAAGCTGGAACAAAACATTTATTCCTGTGATCTGCCAATTTCTCTATTGTCCTTGCTTTTTTTTTTTTTCACATATCCTAGCTGCAGAACTTCTGATGATTGGGCGATGCAAATGTTGGGGGCGTAACACCAGATTTATATTAAAAAGGAGGAAACTATGATGTTTGAGACTCACAGTATGTCATGTCCTTGTACAGAACTGTTATTATTCAACTATGCCAAGGTAAATACAATTTTCCATTCTATGGCACCTTTAAGATCTACTGATCTTACAATCTACTGATATAGTCTAAATGGATAAATTAACTCATCCATCTCCACTTTCCTTTTACTCTTTATACTTATTTTCAACACTAAATAGAAATTCAGGGAGATAGAAGAAGGTGTATTTCAGCTACTTCATCATAAATAGCTGGATAAGCAACTCCACATACAGTGAGTGACATCCAACCCAAAATGACAGCAGTTTCGTTCTGAAAGCTCTTCTTTCTTCTACTGTCAAAGATCAAATTTTCTCTGACAGCGGCATATCTCGCAGAGCAGTTATCCGTTTATAATGCTTCGGCTGAGAGAATGATCTCAGCAGCTAATGACTGTAACCTTGGAGTTCTCCTCGGCCTTGAGTCGCTGAGAGTTTTCAAGCGCTCTGCCCATTTCTTACACTGTGCTTTGTATTCACTGCATGCCTTCCTTGCGTTCAGAGGAGATTCAGAGGATAATGCAGGTCATTTTCTAGCTGAGAGTGGGAGTGCTTTACCAGAAGGGAACACCATCCTCTAAAAATACTGTCTACTGTCTTAAAAGCCAAAGTTTGTAAAACAGATAAATAGCAATACTGTATCTAAGTTAAGATTAACTACTACAAGCTGAGTGCCAAAAACTTCAAAATATTTATTTTGTCACAAAAAGCACTCAAGAAACCCAACTATCCAGCTAACAGGGAACATTCTCAGAACTTTGGCAAGTTGATAGTTTATAGTTTAGTTTATAGTTGATCTAACGAGGAACATTCTGAGAACATTCTGACAAGATTCTCTCAAAGTTACTGGGAGAAAACAGCCATTAAGGTTAATTGAGTGGTTGTTGAAAGTTATCTGGTCTTTAACTTTTTCCCTGCCATTGACAGAATTTTCCAAAAATTCAAAACATGAT
This sequence comes from Garra rufa, assembly GCF_049309525.1. Classification (NCBI taxonomy): domain Eukaryota; kingdom Metazoa; phylum Chordata; class Actinopteri; order Cypriniformes; family Cyprinidae; genus Garra; species Garra rufa. The sequence goes on from NC_133374.1 coordinate 37,103,903, forward strand.
GAAGAAGAACCACAAACAAGCAATCATAAGCAAATGCTTATGTAAAAAATGTGATCAATCATCAGCATATCAATCAGAACTTCATAACATGATAGAATGAATGTCGATCCAATTGGTCTAGGACTGTGAAACTTTGAGTTGATGGAAGTGATTTACACCATGTACGTTTTGATCATTTTTCTCAATTACAACGTGATCTCATGATAATTACATAAAATGTGGTTCTACCAAATGTACATTTACTTTCTTTTTTTACAGACACTAAAACATACAATACTGACATATTTGCAGCATGTAAACATATAGTATTGACATATTTTTAGCATTTTAACATTTAATACTGACATACTGACGTAATCTAATACGTAAATTATTTACGTATGAACATATGAATATTGAAATCACTACATTAACTGAATTATTATTGTATTCAGCTGTCATATCAATGGCATTATTTTTTCAATTGCATTTATTAAATGAAGTTTACTCATTTACTTAATATGAAATGATGACAATACGTTTTGTGGTTTTTCTTGCTAACTCGTTTCGAGAATACACAATGTTAAACAAGATTACACTTTAAACTTTAAAATTAATAACATTTCTGCAATCATTTAATCACTACTTATCATGTGATATTCACTTTGTTTGCCATAGGACACCTTTTTTTTTTTTTTTTTTTTGTGGAAAGTCATATTTGGAAAGAAGTTCATTTTTAAATCCAAAGTAATTATTCCCAGGATGCACCACATACTGACATTTCTGTAAATATTTTATATTTTACTGTCATACGTTCACTTTAATTTACACCGCAATTAAAAACTGGTTCAACTCACCCTGCTCTCCCCTACATACTTAAAAGTGTATTTTTTTTTTTTTTTTTTTTTTTTTTTTACTTATTTAGTTTGTTACACTTTTAGAAATTTCAAAGGGATTTTACAGTAACTAACTGGCAAAACTGTTGCCAGTAAGTTACTGTAATTAAGATTTACAGTAGCAAACTGTATTTAATTTACAGTTGCAAACTGTACTGTTTTACAGTAAATTACTATTTAAAAGTCCAATTCATCAGTATACTACTGTAATTCATTTTAATATTGAATTCATTTTATTTTCACTCTAGGTACTACTTGCATTCAATTAAAACAGACACAATTATTACAAAATATCAAATTCTTTATTTAAAACATTGCATATATAACACTTAAAAATAGTCTTCCAATGCTGGAACAGTGCATCTTCACCATGTCTCATGTCTTAGGATGTTTTGCAGTGCATTATGTTGTATTCTCTGGATTTATCCTCATAAAGAATCTTTAGGCAACAGAAACATAATGGGGACAAGCAGCCAAAGAATACAAAGCCATCTGCAGAACCCAGGTGCTGCTCCAAAACATGGCCACCACCTTTGCTCACCATCCACTTTGTTAGTGACAGAAATGTCTTCTTTCAAAAACAAGAAGTAAAAATGGCACACTTTTAAAAGAAAAACCCCATATAGAATATACGAACTTCTCAAAACCATAGCAGTTCTCTTACCTTGAACTATCACTCTCAGGGTGGTTGGCCTGCTCATGTCTTTCTTGATGTTTGCAGTTGCCTTTACAGTTTTTCTCAGAGAGTTTTTCTCAACAGAGACACATTATAATACATTTTGATCAACATGACATGAGCAATTGATAATGTAGGAAACAGCAGAGAATTGTACATAATCATTTGCATGGATGTACCAAAGCATTTGAAACTTGTTCAAAGAAATGAGAAACTGCTTTTTTGATGTGCACAAGTGACACAATGATGTGAAGATTGAACAAGTAGTTTTGAGAATTTGAGTTGATCTGAGAATTGTACCAAAGCGACTGAGAAAAACTGTAAAACAAATACAAAAAATACAGTAAATCTTAAATTACATTAAAAACTATAACAAACTAATTCTAAAACTAGAAAGGCAGCTAGCCATAAAACTTGTTTAACCTAGCTAACATACAAATTTATGCTCTCAATAGGCTTCTGGCCAACATTAACTACTACCACCTGAACAAAATTTCACATTTGTTAACCTTATGTTAATATAAGATAAATGTTGCTCGTTAAAAATTGTTTTAATTCAGTAACTTAATTCAATAAGCTGACAAAAGTTGTTTGAACCGACAGCGCAGTTTACCATAGTAAAGTTTGTTACTGCCATGTTGACGAGTAAATGTTACTAGATTAAACTGACAAATCTGACAAACACTCAGACAAACGTGTATATATTTTTACCTTACTTGCTGGTCTTATTCTCTCGTAAGGTGCATTAACACACAGCGTAGATGTTCTCCGGAAAGACAACATAGAACCCATTATATATACTATCTATAGTGGATGCAGACAGTAAAGTGATGCCTCGATATATTTCTGACGTAAAGATGTACTTCAAGCACTCTCGTGCTGTTTTCGATGTGAACGACAAACGGATTTACCAATCATTAAGCGATGTAACTCAGTGTAGTCAGTCCCAAGCTGTTGCGGTGTTGTAGACATGGTGTAGGGTAAATCGTGTCAATCCAAATGTAAGAAATAAGGAAAATAAAACAACCTCAATTGAATGGCGCCATTACAGCAAATACAGTAGTATACAGCAATTTAAATTTAATCAATTTAAAAAAGTCTCTGTATGTGGGGTCTGACGTCACAGAAAATTCCCATGATGCAATGGGTATTACAGTTACTTACTGTAAAGGGAATTTACAGTATTGTACTGGGTGATATACAGTTAATAACTGCATAAATTACATAAATGTCTAATAGTGTAGTATATTCTAGGATTGTCTTATCTGGGAAGGATTCAGGCAACGCTGGCCTAGAATGAGGCCTAAACAATGTATCTTAGCATAATTATTTTGTTGTCTGCTGTCTGGAACAACCTTCTGTCATCACCTATGTTATGAATGCTGTCTAGGTAGGCATGTGTTGAAACAGATCTCTTGAGATTACATCATTATCAGTTTGACAGAGAAACCATAGTTTCATTAATTGGGTCTGCTATGTTTCCGCAATTGACACAAAATCTGCATTCTAGCGGGTTCTTGCATATGTTCTCAGAGGTGACAAAAGCAGTGTGTGAATTCTGGCAAGCTTTTCATTAGCTAATGCTAATTTGATCTAACATTTTCCGTTGCTAGGTGACAGCATGTAAATGGCAGGCCGGTCTGACACCAAGAGATGAGTTAACACTATCAAATTTTCACATCTGAGGTAAAATAGTATTAATAGATAAATCTTTAATTAACTGATGGCCCTATCTGACACTGGAGTTAATTTAAATACTGTTGTCAAATCTATATGGTTCATTTATGCAGACCAAGTATTGTCTGTGGCAAAATAAATGACTAAAAAAAAATCTTGAATATACCAGTTGCTTTGCCAGTTGGTGCAAACATTTCTGATGGTGCTTGGCATAGGTACATGCAGATTGTTGGCTTTGGCTAAATTGCAAGGCATCTAAGTTTCACACTTAATTCATGGAATTCATTTTCTGCATATTACATACTGTTAACTGAAGGGCTCTCACTGACTCTCATATTCCCAGCAATAACCTTCTACAGTAATCTCACCCCTAATTAATTAGCGAGCACCGTGCCCATAAATGAATATGAATGTTATTTGTCCAATAGAAGGGCACTGTTATAAGTTGCTGGTAGATGATGAGCCAGAGTGACCATCTGAAGAGACAGAAGTCGATCCAATGAACGTATTTATTTACAAATGACAGGGAATCCAGACAAAAACACCAGCAAACTAACTTTAAGACGACACAAAGCAAACTCAGAAACAAACGACTTATAAAGGGTGAGACTAATTACAAGAACAGGTGAAGACGATAATCAAATCAAACACAGAAAGGCAATGGGAGAAACCAAAGTTAACTGAATGACAGGGGGAGACAAAGGGAGAAACCAAAACAGAACAATACAGACCAGAAACACAAGGATACATGTAACAGGCACAGCTTGGCCATTTGACTGTTAGCTAGAGGGCACTGTGCCAGAATGTGAGCTGTATAGATACTGTACTCATTCAGACACTGCTGCATTTTCTTCACAATCTTTTGTGTCTTGCCACAATATCTGATTAATTGAAACACTGTACAAAAAGCCTGCAAAGACAAAATCAGATTTGTATTCAGCAGATTTCACTCTGTAAAGGTCATTGCTAGATTTGGTGCTCTGAAAAAGTGAACTACACAGCAAGAGGCAGTGATAGGTTTTATTTTCTGGAAATAAGTCCAAGGTTGATCAGTTATCCACTATATGTAAGGCTTCCCACAGCCGTTTTGGCTATAGGTAGACATATAGTTGTATAGATAGATAGATAGATAGATAGATAGATAGATAGATAGATAGATAGATAGATTTAGTACTGACCTGAATAAGATAGTTCTCATAAAATATGTTTGCATAAGAGAAAATAATAGTTGAATTTATAAAAATTACCCTTTTCAAAAGTTTACATCCCCTTAATACTCTGTTGTTACCTGAATGATCCACAGCTATGTTTTTTTGTTTAGTGATAGTTCATTAGTCTCTTGTTTGTCCTGAACTGCCTGCCTGCTGCTTTTCAGAAAAAAGAAAAAAAAACCTTTAGGTTCCACACATTCTTTGGTTTTCCAGCATTTTTTTGTGTATTTGAACCCTTTCAAACAATGACTATATGATTGTGAGATCCATCTTTTCACACTGAGGACAACTGCGGGACTCATATGCAACTGTTACAGAAGGTTTAAACGCTCACTGATGCTCCTGAAGGAAAAAAACAACAACAACAAAAGCATTAAGAGCCAGGGGGTGAAAACTTTTGAACAGAGTGGAGAAAAATTTACATTTTTCTTATTTTGCCAATATATATATATATATATATATATATATATATATTTTTTTTTTTTTTTTTTTTTTTTCCATTTAGTACTGCCCTTCAGAGGCTGCAGAAGATAGTTTTATGTAACCCAGATGACAAAATAAACAGTGATGGGCAAGCTACTTGGAAAATGTAGTGAGCTAAGCTAACAGTTACTCCTCATTAAATTAAGCTTAACTACACTAAAGCTACAGCCTTGGGTAATGTAGCAAGCTAAGCTACAGCATCATGGCAAAAGTAGTTCACTACATCTAAGCTATTTTATAAATTTCATTTTTCTATTGAACCAACATCATACCAAGTCAATGCTCTCTCAGTGATCAATTAAATTGTCAGTCATACAGGCATACAAGTTCCGTTTAATTGTTTATTCAACCACTCTTCTAAACCAATTTGGCAACAAAAATCAGTATCATGTACAGGGCTGGATTTATCTCATATTTTGGGGGGTTGAATTCTTTCTTGAAAAAAAATAAAAAAATAAATAAAAAAATGGCACCAGTTTCAGAATATTAAACGAATAAAACAGGGAAAACATGAAATTCCAAAACAAATCCTTTAACTTTAACCTTATTCAGAACAGAACAATGATGAAATAAATAAATAAAACAAATTAAATGCGAAACTGAAAGTAAAGTTGGGCTTATGTAGACTACCTCTCTTGCCACAAATACAAATGATCCATTTTTGCAATGTATTATTCATTATGCAGCAAAATTATTATGCATTGGGTAAGCTTTGTACTTCATGCACGTCGACGGAAAATATCATGATGAGCAAAAATGTGCCACAGGATCGGTGGTCACACTGAACTGCATGAAATACTCACTATTTAAATTGACTAGTGTAACTTTTGAGTGACTGTGTTTTATTTTTCAAATGAACAGGCTGCAGTGATAGTGTGCGCATAAGACACCGGCGCGATCAAACAGCTGAATAGCATATTCTGTCATTTTGGTCATAGTAAAGGCATAATTCGACACTGCAAAGTCCAAAGCAGTTTGAAGTATCACGGATATTAGCAAAGATTATTATAATTCGTTTGTTTTTGCTAAGAACGAACTGAAACACTTTGCCTTTCGCCATGAATTTGACACCCACTCCCCATCTCGTACTTCTGAGGTTTGAGATCTTCCCAGAGCACTAGCCTGCTTCAAAGACTAAAATCAAGGCGCCCATCACTAGTTCTAATACTATGTTTTGCATTGCAGATTATACAGTTTTATGTTGCTGTCACGAATGCGGTCTCTGTGGCTCCCTCTAACCAACGTCAGCGGGAACCTTCACCTGAGTTCTAAAAGACTACATTACCCAGCATCCCCGTACCTAGGACGCTCACATCCGGTTCCGGGTCTCCCGGGTCACTTCCTGTTTGTCGGCCATTTATAGAGCTTCACGCTGGCTGTTTCTTTGCGAAGTTTTGTTGAGCCATGCTACCAATCCTGAGCGTTTTCTCTGACTGCCTACTTGTTGCCGACCGGACTGTTAAACGTGTGTGTGAACTCTTGCTGCCTGCCTTTTACCGACCTTTGCCTGTCCCACGGATTTACCCCTTTGATCGCCGCCAGCCCCGATCCATTGCCTGGACTCTGACTCCTCTTATCGGTTTGTCTTCACCACACCAGTCTGCTGTCATTGAAACTCGCCTGTATACACTGTCTGTATTTAATAAACTGTTGCATATGGATCCTACGTCTCCGGATCAGTCTATGGCCGCGTTACAGAAAACTTCGCCACAAATGGATCCAGCGACAGTTCATCAGATCACGACCGAACTATCAGCCCAAGCATCAGTTCTGTCTACTCACCAGAATCAACTGGACCGACTCACCACAGTAACGGAGCAGCTGGTTCAAGTGTTGCAAGGCCTTCAGCTTACCGCACCTTCCACTGCACCTCCTACTGCACCTCCCGTTGCACCTCCCGTGGCCACACCGCCCCCACCATCCGGAGCACCGGCTGTACAGGCAGTAGCAGCCAGTCCACGGCTGGCTTTCCCAGAAAAGTTCGATGGAGCGTCAACAAAATGTAAGGGCTTTCTTCTCCAGTGTTCATTGTTTGTTAGTCAACAACCACATCTATATAACAACGATGAGAGTAAGATCGCCTTTGTGTGTTCGCTCCTCACTGGGAGAGCTTTGGATTGGGCCACTGCGGTCTGGAATCTGGGCCAACCTAACTACCCTTCCTTTGCCGCATTTATTCAACGTTTTAAGGAGGTTTTTCAGCCCAGTTCAGAGAGTGGGGAGGCTGGAGAGCAAATTGTGATGTCACGTCAGGGCAGGAGGACAGCGGCTGACTATGCACTCACCTTTCGCACACTGGCAGCACAGAGTGGATGGAACGATGGACCCCTCAAGTTGCATTACCGCCGAGGTCTGAACTCTGATTTACAAGTTGAACTGGCTTGCCGTGATGAGGGTTTGAATTTGGATCAATACATCGATCTATCCATCCGGGTAGACAACGTTATGCGTTGCTTACAACCTCATCCGCATTCGGGAAGGGGACGAGTGGAAAACTGCCTTCTCTACTACCTCGGGGCACTACGAATACCGGGTTATGCCCTTCGGTTTGGCCAACAGTCCATCCTTCTTTCAAGCCTTCTTCAATGAGGTCTTCAGAGACATGCTGAACCGATGGGTAATCGTCTATATCGATGACATCCTTATTTATTCCAACTCTCACACCGAACACATCCAGCACGTAAGAGCAGTCTTGCAACACCTGATTAAGCACCAACTCTACGCCAAGCAGGAAAAGTGTGAGTTTCACCAGAGTAAAACGCCTGATGGCGTTGCCATGGACGAGAAGAAGGTAGTCGCCGTTCGAAACTGGCCCCGGCCTACCACTCTCAAGGAGCTACAGAGGTTCTTAGGATTCGCAAACTTCTACCGCCGCTTTATCCGTCACTTCAGTTCCCTGGCTGCTCCCCTCACTTCAATGGTCAAGAAGGGATCGACTCGACTCATCTGGTCCTCCTCATCCATCCAGGCCTTCGATGATCTTCGTCACAGATTCACCACGGCTCCTATCCTTCATCATCCAGACCCCCGGAAACCCTTCCTCGTCGAGGTGGACGCCTCTAGCACAGGCGTAGGGGCAGTGCTCTCCCAACGTCAGGGTAATCCTGCCAAGACTCATCCATGTGCTTACTTTTCCCACAAGTTAAGTTCTGCTGAGAGGAACTACGACGTGGGAAATCGTGAACTATTAGCTATCAAACTAGCATTGGAGGAGTGGCGACACTGGCTTGAGGACGCTCAAGATCCCTTTGTTGTACTCACGGATCACAAGAACTTGGAGTATCTTCGATCAGCTAAGGTCCTCAACCACCGTCAGGCCCGATTCCAATTCTTTACCCGATTCCAATTCCAAGTAACCTATCGTCCCGGTTCCCAGAATACTAAGGCGGATGCCCTCTCTCGCATTCACGAACCTGAACTTCCCACTAACTCCTCAGAGACTATCCTACCTACTTCCCTGATCGTTGCACCTGTCACATGGGATATCATGACCGAGATTGAAGAGAGACAGACTCAGGATCCTCCGCCTGCTGATTGTCCTGGCTCTCTTACTTACGTACCCCTAGACCTACGCTCCCGAGTCCTCTCCAGGGTTCACTCTACTCCCAGTTCAGGTCATCCAGGAATAGAGGCCTCCATTCAACTACTACGTAACCGTTTCTGGTGGCCTTCTCTACGTCTGGACACTATCATCTTCATCCACAACTGCTCTGTGTGCAACACCTCCAAGGTACCTCATCAATTACCAGCCGGTCTCCTCCAGCCTCTGCCCATACCTCAACGTCCCTGGTCCCATATTGCTCTGGACTTCATCACAGACCTACCCAGCTCCAACCGACATACTGTAATTCTATCAGTGGTCGATCGTTTCTCCAAAGGCTGCCGGTTCATCCCTCTACCTAAACTACCCACCGCTATAGAGAGGCCGAGACATTGTGCAACTCCGTCTTTAGATTCTATGGTTTACCTGAGGACATTGTATCAGATCGTGGACCTCAGTTCACTTCCCGGCTGTGGTCCAGTTTCTTCAAACTCCTCGGAGTCAACATCAGCCTTACTTCAGGTTACCACCCACAAGCCAACGGGCAGGCAGAGAGACTAAACCAGGAGTTGACCCGCTTCCTTCGGTCATACTGCCAGAACCACCAGGAAGACTGGGATCGCTACCTCTTCTGGGCAGAATACGCCCAGAATAAGCCTTCCACTAATCTCACCCCTTTCCAATGCATTCTAGGCTTTCAACCACCCCTGTTCCCCTGGTCAGGGGAACCATCCGATCTTCCAGCGGTCAACTCCTGGTTTCAGCGCAGTGAGGACACATGGAATCAAGCTCATGTCCATCTCCAGAGAGCTGTTCGACGCACCCAGACACAGGCTAATCGCCGGCGCCGGCCTAATCCACCATACGAACCTGGTCAGTGGGTATGGCTCTCGACCCGGGACCTTCGTCTCCGTTTACCCTGCAAGAAGCTCAGTCCTAGGTACGTGGGTCCATTCAAAATAATCAAACAGATTACCCCTGTATTTTTCTGTCTTGAACTCCCATCCGAGTACCGTATCTCACCCACCTTTCATGTTTCCCTGCTTAAGCCCGCTGACGCTCCGGGAGGAGGAGAGAACCTAGACGAGACCGCTCCACAGGGGCCCCCTCCCATTATCATCGACGGCGAGGAGGCCTATCGTGTCAATTCCCTGCTGGACTCCCGAACCTTCACCTGGCAATTATATTTCCGATTTGAGCTCAAAGTATAGAAAAAATATATAGCTTGTAGCTTTTGTTGACGCTACCGCACTACTTGATCAAAATAATAGCTTAGCTACTGAAAAGCTATTTGATTCAGAAAACAGCGACGCTACCACCACGCTACTGAGAAATGTTGTTAAGCTAGTAGCGTCATTACTTGTAGCGACGCTACTGCCCAACACTGAAAATAAGTTATATTTACCCTGATTTTCAAATTCAAAAAGTTTTCACTCACACATTTTAATGCAATTATTATTTTCTCTTGTGGACTATATGTAAACATCTTTTATGTGAAATATCTTATTCAGGTCAGTACTAAATAAACACTAGCATGCATTTTGTATGATCCCTCTTATTTTGGGTCAAATAATTAACATTTTGCAAATTCTGAAAGGGGGGTGTAAACTTTTGACCTCAACTGTAGGTAGTAGCTATAGCACCTTTTCTCATCTCACCAAGAGACTGAGAGCAGCAGTCAGTGTGCAAATAAAGAATGGAAAGATGGAAAACATGGAAATTTTGGCTGTGCTCACGTCCATCATGACATCTCGCCACAGTGCTGAAGAAGATGCTTGAGTACGTAACCGTCCGTATTCACTACATAGTAAATGTCACATGTAGAGCACTATATGAAGACAGAATGAGCAAAAATGCGGTTATGCATTCTGGACTGGCAAAAACTACTTGAAATTATATATTGTCATTCAGACTGAGGTGCATTCTACAAAGAAATGTGTTATAATTGGATTTTGGATGGATATATGGATGTGGTTTATACTGGGTTTGCAAATGTAATTTTATGTATGTATGTATGTATGTACATGTGTGTGTGGATGTATGTATTATAAAAGAAAAAAAAAAACATCTTTGCTGCGGGTCTGAACCAAGTCAAATGTGAAATATTCATCTGCCCATGTAGCATGACATCAGTTGCTTTAAGTAAGAAATCCCATGGCAGTGAATAAATAAATAAATAAAACCCTGTTAGACACAACTATGCATTTATAAGGTGGACATTAAAAATGTAATGTATAAGTGTGGTGGTGTTTCATTATTTGATGGCTGTGAGATAGGCCACTTATCTGAACATGGTAAAGGCCAGCAGGTGTGGGTTGGCGAGCTTAGAGTCATGTTTTCTCCCTGTCGGACTAGATTTGGCTGTGGTCCATGAGCACAAGGTTTTATTAGATTTCCTCACAACATAATGGACTGCTCTTTTCCCAGATCAAATTTATTTTTTAAAGGAACAAAACAGGGCTTTAACGTTTTTGACATGGGTGTAAAACTCAGTCTAAGGATGACCTGAAAATTGTTCCAGATGCGTTCAAATAACTGGGGCATTCCTGTCAAAAGAAGCTGCAAGGGAGATTTGATATGAATTTTTCTTAGGGTTTATTAATTGTTAAAATCCGATGCAACAAATCCAAAGAGATCAGCCAAAGATATCATTCCACAGTAAATTTGTAGACCAACAATTAACAAATATTAAATATATTAATAAAAAAATAATAAAACCGAACAATGTTTTCTAAAAAGTTTTTTTCCCTCTTCCATCTACTTTTTCATCTACCCATATCAATGTGTAGATCAAACACTTCTAATACACATTCTTGGGTCAGTGACGTGTTTCCTGACGATATAAAACAAAAGCGATGTCTTTACCAAAATGCACCATTGTAATTTAGCTTGTGATTCCCACTTTATTCTGACACAGTTAATAGGCCTCTTTCTTGCAGCCTGACATGCAATAATATTCTATAAATAGCAGAACCATTTCTGGCTTCTGAACAATACTATTGTGCGACAAAGGGATCGAGGATCTATTTGCAAAACAGCCATAATGGTACCTGCGCTTGCTGGCAACAAAAAATGCTCATTTTGTTCGAAGTTGGTAAATACCTCTGGATCTGGATAAGAAAACAGGGCAGTTATAATACATTACCATGGTGCATTATGACAGTGTGCCTCCCAGCAGTTGAGTTGTGCCAATACACAAACCATGCTTCTCAATGATTATAAATCTTGTTTAAGCTCACAACCATGAGCAATCCACTTGGGTGAAAAAATGAATTAAGAATCCCATGTCCAGTCAACAGTATACTTAGTATACTAGTATTTTTTTTTTTTTTATGTCGGCAAAAATGATTAATCCTCATTTCATCCCCTTTGGGTCATGTAAATTAGTGATTTCAGTTTTAGTATGTTTAAAAAAAAATATTGTTTAAGTAATTTTAAATTCTTTTTTATATTTTCATATGTTATAATTTTCTTTTTATATTTCATAATTTAAAGACAGAAAATATGATGCATATTAAAACATTTTATATGAAAAATTAATTAGTTTTTTTTTTTATGCTGAAATTATTACAGAGAAAAGCCAAAGTTCTGCAAATGAATTATAATTATAATATAATATAAATTATTATACTGACCTGCCATTTTGGCTTATTTAAATATAATGATTAATTGTGGCCTTTATAATAATTAATATTTCGACTTTTTATGATTTCAGTATTAATACATTTTAAAACAAACATAAACAATAAAATGTATTGCTTGTTCTGCAATTTATTGTTTATGAAAAAGATTATTACTCATTTTATGACTCAAGCTTCACAAACTATTTTACACATTTAGGCTAGGCTTTTTCAAGCCAACATCAAAGTTTGTCATCAAACTTCACTCATCTAGTACTTTGTAGCAGCATTGCCACATCACAACCTAACAACTGTTTAAACATGTAGAATACAATTTGGGACCTGCAGCAGAGATGAAAATGTTCAGTGAATAAATTTCAGTTTGTTTCTCATACAAAGTTGTTCAGCTTTTATGATACATTTAATAGGGTGACCATATTCTGAGAATCCAAAAAGAGGACACCCTCCTCAGGATGGGCTTGACTCAATTGGGTCTTTCACGTCATCAGACAGGTACCTCAGAATAATGCCGGTGGGCAGTGGCTGCATTTAAAGTGTTGAATTAATGACGGTCAGTGAAATGAGGTAAAAAACCCAGACATTTTATGATATTTTGCAAAATCCCCCCGGACATAATTTTTTAGCCAAAAGGGAGGACATGTCCGGGTAAAAGAGGACGTATGGTCACCCTACGTTTAGTGTGTTTTCCATTTCTTTTTTGAGCTTGTTTGGAAATTCTTTTGTTTTCCCCATGATAAAATAACAGCATATGAGTTTGAAACAATGAGACAGCGAGTAGCCTAAATAATGACAGCTGCAGTCATGTGTATGTGGCGAGTCAGTCATCCACCTCCTTTTTCAATTTATCTGGGCTCTGCTTTGGTAAACTCTGTCCTGCTGGCTTGCATCACCCTTATCTCTCTCCACCATGCTAAATCCTTTGGTTTTGTCTGTGAGGTTATCTATCCATTTTCCAACTGTTTCTCTAAACACTGAGAGATGAACACACTAAACAACTGTCAGTTGTGCTTACAATATTACTTCTGTGCTGCATTTTGTACACTAAACCACTCACAGTCCAAGTGATATTTGTACTGGTATTTTCACAGTTCTGTTGTGTCTGTGTCTTCTGTAACCTAGGTCTAGTCCACATGTACACAGGTATTTTTATAGTTTTCCCCCCTTCGCTTAAAAATAATAATAATAATAATAATCTTGTCCACATGAAAACATGCTGCAAAGCGCTATCAAGAGCATACCATACTAACAGGTGGCAATATAACACTATATCAGAAGCCGGAAAAAGTACTGCATCCTGTGTTTCTGAAATCTTCACCCTGGCAGGATTTTTCAAAAAGGTTCAGTTTTAGTGACTGATACTGTGTTTGCATGTGAACGAACAACCAAACCGCATAGAAAAAGCTGTGATTTTAAAAATACCTGTGATCGTGTGGAAAAAGGCCTAGTTTTCCCCTCATTGTTTGATTTGACCGGACCCAACCGAAGTATAGTGGACTTTGTGTATCTGTCCACTATGGACAGTTTAGCTGATCTTCTCAAACATATACAGGACTTCTTGGACCTCGCTTACCAGACTAATTTCCTGGACAACTGCTCGATGACATTTTATTATATGGGACTTAACACCGCCACACAAACAAAGTTGTTCAGAAAAGGTCCTCGAGGGAGCCTATCCGCTTTTGTGGAGTGGGTGCTGGTAAACAATGATTCACCACTTACCGTCTTCAATGCCAACAAGGGACTCATCTGCGCCACTCCCAAACCAGAGACCAGCCAGCCTTTTAACAGCGAGATGGAGCGATTGCTTGAGCCCACCACAGACATGGAGCCAGAGGCCGCTGCGTCAAAAGCGTGAGAGAACATAGAGCGGCTTATCGCCGCAGGGCAAGAGCCCAATAATGAGTCTGACCAGGTGCATAAGCCGGCAACAATGCCCGTTCAAGTGGGGATTCTCATGGAATATGAGTGTATGGATGAAAGACCCTGACCACATCCTCACTGCAGAGGATAAGCTGAAGCTGACCACTGGTTATATTTGTCAATCCTTCTAAATAACTCTTTATGTCTAGTCCTTGTCTTCCATTGTCTTGTCACAAATTTGACTTTGTTCAGTTTGTAGGATTATTGCTGTTTTCATCCAATCCTAGGCATTCTAATTTTTTGCATGGTTGTGTCCAGCCCTGAGCTCTCTGAATCTGCACCTGCCTGCCTCCACATCTCACTCTAGCCAAGCACTCAGCTCCACTGCTGTTCCTCACCCCCTCTGCACCCCCTCAGCCTGCTCTCATCTATTTGGTTTTGCATTAGGGCTTCCTACCATCAGCTCCACCTTGACATGAGGATCTTTATTTTTCAATATTTTTTTATATTTATTTTTATCAGTCCTTTTCTATCTCTCTTCTTGCCTAGTCATTGTCTTCGAATTTGAGTCTTTTGAGTTTGTAGGATTATTGCTGGTTCCGTCCAGTCCTAGGCATTCTGAATGTTTTGCTTGGTTGTGCCCAGCCCTGAGCTCCCTAAATTTGTACTGGTTAAATCCAGCCTCAACCCCCCTGATTCTCTTAAGCTCTATCCCATCCTCCCTATCCCACATAGGCCATCTTGTTCTGTCTTTCTCTTAGTCCCTTGTTTATTATCTGTCTATCTGTCACTTCACTTTTTGCCACCTGCAGCTTATGCCACTCCAGTTTACGTCCTGCCTGCCACCACATCTCACTCCAGCCAAGCACTGAACCCCAGCTCCACTGCTGTCCATCACCCCCTCTGCACACCCTTAGCCTGTTCTCATTTATTTGGGTTTGCACTGGGACTTCCTACCATCAGCTCTGCCCTTGGCATGAGGTTCCCCTTTCTCCACCTCCAGTCAAACGATCCTAAACTCCACCTCGGTCCTTCGACCCTCAGACTCCACCTTGGCTCCTAGCTCTCCGGCTTTACCTTGGTCAGTCGTTGACCATCCGCTGCTTCGGAATCCCACTCCTCTGGCTTTGCCTTGTCACTCTGTCCCTCTGGCTCTGTCATGCTCATCCTTTCCTTCGATTCTGCCTTTGGCCTCAGTTTCTCCGGCTCCACCTAGGCCTCTCGGGTCCCCAACTTCTCTCGGTTGCTGGAGCCTGCTGCTTCGCCTTGGCCCTCCATGTCTGTTCTGCTCCATCTGGGTCGCCATCAGTGCCAACAACATTGCAGGAGCTCCCACCCCTTGATCCTTCACCAAGGATTCCTTCATGGCTCCTCCCTCCTGTGACTCCACCGTAGGGCTTCATCTTCACCTGGTGGTCCACCAGCTGTCTACTCCTGCTTTGGCCCACCATCCATCTCATCACACCCCTGGCTCCTCCTTGGCTTCTCCCTCCGTTTTCACCACCCTTTTCCTCCATCATAGCCTACCTGGTCCTCCACCTCCTATCTTCTCTTCACCTGCTCCTGTCTTCCACACTAGACTCTTTGTCGGAGGGGTCCGATATGTCACTGTTCTGTTGTGTCTTTGTTATCTGTGACCTAGTTTTCCCCTCATGTGTCATTGTTTGATTTGATTCACCTGCCCCCATCAATTAAGTCTTTGCCTTCTGTATATTTATACCCCCCTCTTTTCCCTGTTTGTTGTTTAGGCTTGTCAGTTAATAGATGGATGTATTTGTAGTGTTTCCTCAGTAATTTGGATCATCAAATGTTTTAAAAGTCTTCATCATTATCTTGCTTGCATTTGGATTATTATACATACCATTGTGTGTCAGGTATGGAACTAGGTAATCAAAAAATCAATTAATCAAAAAGCACACTATGAAAAATAGTAAATATTAAACATTACAAAAAACACCAAGGACACCAAAAAACAAAACAAAACAAAAACAAAAAACAAACAAACAAACAGACTGTTACTGAAAACAACCATGTCTGCTTACACTGGTAGTGTTGCTCCATGTATGTCTAAATTCAAGATGGTCAGTAGCATTTTGGGGTGTGTTTGAGTTGTTACCTAATTTGCATGAAGAGTGTAATTAATAGGGTGCATGCTAATTGATGTAAACATCACATGCAAATAAATGACACTATTAGTGGATGCAATTTATTGTTACTGAATTCTCCCTATATATGTTTCATCTGTCTGATAATAAATTGATTCATTTTTACCACATTAAATCCTTCCTCCAGAAAGTATTTATGGCTCACATTTGCTTTGGGCTAATTTGTGGACGATGATGATTTAGCAAAGCAGTCTGCTCATGCATCTGTTTACCCAAACACGCTCTCAGACAACCGAACGGCCCATCAGCAGGAAAGTGTTAGGATATGAATTTTCTTGCCTGTTGACAGGACATCTAGTTAAGCACCCAGGGAGCAGCCATCATTGTTATTGTGTGGTGTGATTTCTCAGATGAGAGCCTCAGCTATCGCAGTGGTCCTGCCTGCTGACATGCATTAGTCATGCATCACTTATAAGGGATTGTGCCTGGTTATGGTGGTTGTCAGTCATGCCTAATTAAGAAATACTAATTAATTGGATTTTGCTATATTGGATGCTTAAGTCCAATGGCATAACAGATGGCTCATTTAAAGGTTATACAGTTTAACAGTCCAATGAGAAAGACTATACACCAGGCACAGGCACTTGAGGGTCAGTATGGAGATTCTTCCAAGAACTGATGTTTGTTGTCTTTGTATATTAGAGGAATAGTTCAGCCAGAAATTAAAAGTGACTGAAAATGTACTCATCCCCGGGCCATTCAAAATAATGGGGACAGATTTAGAGACAACAACAAAAAAAAAAACCATTACATCACTTGCTCACCAATGGATTCTCTGCAATGAATGGATGCCGTCAGAATAAGAGTCCAAACAGCTGATAAAAACATCACCAAATCTGTTCCAATGAAGAAACAAACTCATTTACATATTGAATGGCCTGAGTGTGATGTAATTTCCAGCAATTTTTCATTCCTAGGTGAACTATTCCTTTAAGCATTTTTGTACCTAACAAATGTATACACCTAAATATTTCTGTACAGTATATCACTGATGTGCAACACCGTTTCATTATAAACTATTATACAATTTTCCATGGATGCTTGCAGATTTTGTACTGATGTCCTCAAAATATTTTTTGATAATCAAATCTATTTTTTCCTCTGGCAGCAATGCCAATATTCTGCACTTCAGTGGATCACAATGAAACAGGGAAATCAATAGTACATTCTTCTCAGCTCACCTATAATAAGTCACCTTTGAGTATCATGCGCCTGCAAACTGAGTCATTATATTGAGCTTTTCTTGGCAGGAGTGAAAATAGGTCCTACAAGAAAATCTGTTCTCTGAAATAAGGTCAACCAGTGTCTTGGTTTGTTGGCCCAATCAATTCCCAATGGATAAAATCAAGCATTTTCCTCGTTGAATACTCTGTTTCACCCAGACGTTCATCACATTACATAAGCACAATTGGTTTTGAAAGTCATTTCATGTTGACTTTAAACTGTGTATGACCTTTCTTAAATAAAAGAACACTGCTTGAGGCATTTACACATTTATGACTCCTTTAAGCATAATGAATCCAGGACTATGCATGGAAACAAGCTCAGTTTACACTAAAGACATCTGTCTTGAACTTTTTATAGACATTCTAAAAAAAAATGTCCCTTTGCTGCCAAAAACCCAAAGATAAATTATATAAAGATAATTATTAATAAATAACAATTATTAAAGATAAGTCAAATCGAAAGAAGAATAGACTCTACAAAATGTAACTTTTAGTACTGAAAATATTATTACTATTATTTATACTGTATTTTATTGTTGTTGTAATTATTATTATTTGTACTTAAATGAAATGTTAAATTGACAGCAATATTTTTACAGTATTTAACGTTATTTGTTATTTTGCTTATACTTACAGGACACTTCAAAACTTTGGGCTTGGTAGGATTTTTAAATGTTTTTAAAGAACCTCTTATAGGCATTTATTTGATCAAAAACAGTAAAAACATTATAATAATTTAAAATAGCTGTTTTTTAATATATTTGAGATGTATTAAATGATGTGTATATTTGATGTATTTTTATTATTCTTTGATGAAAGTTCAAAAGCATTTATTTCAAATAGTAATCTTTTTTAACATTATAAATGTCTATATTGTCACTCTTGATCAATTTAATGCATCCTTGCTAAAAAAAGTAATTAATTCTCATTTCTCGATCTGATTTAAATTATAGGATTTCCTTCCTGTCTGTCATACCTCTCTGCAGCCAGTATATAATTTATAAATTTAATATATAAATTTAAACTGTTTAAACATTACATTCTGTTAGCACTTATATTAATATGAATCAATAAATAAATAATATATTTATATTGATAGCACTTGTATTATTTTTTAAGTATGCTAAAGTGTATTTGTTTTTTTCACAAGTCTAAGCTGGTTAAAGGTGTTTTATTTAGCAAGAAGAGCACCATTACTCAAGCCTGACTCGCATTTGTACATTTTTGTAACCTGACATGCCTGTACTGTAACGCTAGCTCACATTTATCGACAGGCACATTGATCTTCAGGGGTGACATTTTACTTTTTGATGACACATTTGCCTTGCGGTGGTTGACTGAATGTGTAATTTGTGGTGAGTGGTGCCCACACACACGCTTTTGGACGGTCCACCCACTCTCGCTCGCTCATTCTCGTATGTCTCACATCTACTAAGAGACCACGGTCCTGTCTGGGGACCTACACACGAGGTAAACATTTAAAGGAATGGAGGAATTCTTAGCTACAGGCTAACATTGACGCTAACTCCTACATCTTAACATTTAGCATAAAACAGTGGATGCTGAGGTCATACAAGCGGATGAGCATCAGGAGGTCAAGGGCAACATGCATTTCTCTTCCCACACACATGCACTCCGATTATAAAAGACAGCGAGAGACATATCTGGGTGCTGGGCACGTGATTTGATTTGAGCTCTTTAGTTTTTCCCATCACTGATTGTAATGGGATGAAACAGATTGCAGAAATGGTATGTACAGTACTGACAAATTACATAAATTGATGCACCATGT
Organism: Garra rufa; assembly: GCF_049309525.1. Taxonomy (NCBI): domain Eukaryota; kingdom Metazoa; phylum Chordata; class Actinopteri; order Cypriniformes; family Cyprinidae; genus Garra; species Garra rufa. The sequence continues at coordinate 37,123,050 of NC_133374.1, forward strand.
TTTTTTTTTTTTTTTAATGTTTAAAATATTAGGTATTCAACATGTAGTACTGTATTAAAACTTTATGCTCTATTCATTTTCTCCCAAAATGTTTTTGCTCGCAGTGCTGATACAAATTGACTTACAGCATGTACAATAATAATAATAACTAGATAAAAAAAGTTTGTCAAGACAAGATGGAACAGAAAGTTTGAAAAGTTTGAAAGCTTTAAAAGGTTTAATAAGTTTAAAAAGTTTAAAAGTTTAAAAGCTTAAAGTTTTTAAAGCATGTCACTAGCATGTTTACAGCATGATTAACATGTTACTAGCATGATTAGCAAGTTACTAGCATGTTGTTAGCATAATTAGCACGTTGCTAGCCTGTTTCTAGCATGATTAGCATGTCACTAGCATGTTGCTAGCATGATTAACACGTTACCAGCATTTTACTAGTATGATTAACAAGTTATTAACATTCTGTTAGCATGGCTAGCATGTCGCTGTTTACAGCATGATTAACATGTTACTAGCATGATTAGCATGTTACTTGCATGTTGTTAGCATGTTGCTAGCATGTTGCTAACATGTTTTAATATCATTTGCCAGTTCTTAACAAGATTAGCATGTAGTTACTAGCATGACTGGCATATTACTAACATGTTGTTAACATGTTAACAGCTGCTAGTATGTTACTAGCATGATCAACAAGTAACTAGCATGCTTATAGCATAATTAGCATGTTGCTACCATGTTTTTACTATGATTAGCATGTTGATATCATGTTACTAGCATGATTAACAAGTTACTAACATGCTTCTAGCATGAGTAGAATGTCACTAGCATTATTAACAAGTTACTTACATGTTGCTAGCATGATTAGCATGTCGCTAGCATGTTTACAGCCTGATTAACATGTTACTAGCTTGTTGTTAGCATTTTTTCTATCATGATTAGTATGTTACTTGCATCTTGCTAGCATGATTAATAAGTTACTAATATGGTGCTAGCATGATTAACATGTCGGTAGCATGTTTACAGTCTGATTACCATGTTACTATGATAAGCATGCTACTAGCATGTTGTTAGCATTTTTCTATCATGATTAGTATGTTACTAGCATGATTAGTAAGTTACTAACATGTTGATAGCATGATTAGCACGTCGGTAGCATGTTTACAGTCTGATTAACATGTTACTAGCATGATTAGCATGTTACTAGCATGTTGGTAGCATTTTTTCTATCATGATTAGTATGTTACTAGCGTGATTAGTAAGTTGCTAGCATGTTTCTAGCATGATTAGCATGTCTTTGATATTATTTTCCTCTAAACCACTAGGTGGCAGAAAAATGTGCCGTAGCACTTTCCAAAACATCTGCCTTTCAAGATACATGTTCAATTTTGCCTAACGCTTGACACGATCACGGGCAGCGGAGCAAAGTTAATTCTGTGATTACTTGATCTAACATCTGAAGTTGAACAAAATAAACAAAACAACTTGTATGATTTATTTCCACACAAATCTGTTGCTCCATAAATGTTCAATACAAACGTATATATTTTTCTGAGGGTGTGCCTTTAGCCCCGTTGTATCCTACATATAAAATTATACATTTGAATTACACTGTTTTATCATTAAAAAAAAATCGTTATTTGATGCATATTTGTCAGTCATACATAAATAAAGAGAACACCTAATCACAATCATTTACTCCAAACTATGGTAAAACTGTAGGACATTCTTTGCCACCCTGTTTTATTAGATATCTGGATATCTGGACAAATCATTTTTAAATGGATTTTTTTGTGACTCCTGGGGTCCTTCAAATGAAGAAATGTGAAAAATGACTCTCTATGGATACATAACATACAGTCATCAAACAATTTATGAACAATAGACTTGTAAAATGTAATATCCCTCATCATATTACAAGCAATTAAGAGAATAATGTTTTTAAGATTTATGAGATTTCTTTTTTGTTTTTTATTCCATAGCCCATGGCAGTCATCATGTGCTGAAAGCTACCTAGAGACCATCTAGTCAATTGTAACCATGTTGCCCGTGGGTTATTGTAAGCAGTAGTATTTATTGAGGTAGATGTGCATAATTGAATTTGGTGTTGATATTGGTTTCAGTACAAAAAGTTATGTTAAACTAAAATATTAATCTCTCAAATAATTGAGAGATTTATTTAATTTGACTTTAAATGACAAAATCATTTCAATTAAGATACACCTCATTAAATGCAAAAAAATGCTGGCTGTGCTTAATGGGTACATTTTTGTAACCTTTAAGCACACCCCTGTTGCCATTAAGCTCACATCAAGTATTATTATGTTTTGTTTGTTTTGTTTATTTTAAACAACCTTTTTAAAGAATAATTGAAAAAATTTATTTGAATGTACAAAGTCAATCACAAAAAACAGAACATTATAATCAAGTAACAAGGCATTCAATTTGATCAGCTATATATTCATAGTGAAGTGTCAGTTAAGCACATTGCTAGACACATCTACACTATTACACGTTCAGCTATGTAACACATATTCAAAAATCAAATAACAAAACAAACCAATAAAACATTTAATTCATGGGGATGAACACAGAAACTAGCCTCATTATGAAGCGGAATTAATTTAAAGTCTGCTAGTGTGTGACCCTTTAGAGTCATTTAGTGTAGGGTGGCCAGTTTTCCAAAAAACAACATATGCTGGTTAGGTAGGTTTTGATGCTGGGATGCTGGGTTTAGCTGGATTATGCTGGTCCTTTGCTGGTTAATACTGGTTCTTAGCTGATTTATGCTGGTCCTTTGCTGGTTAATACTGGTTCTTAGCTGGTTTATGCTGGTCCTTTGCTGGTTTATGCTGGTCCTTAGCTAGTCATGTTGATGGTCAAGCACCAGCATAAATCAACAAAGGACCAACATAAACCAGCTAAAGACCAGCATAAACCAGCAAAGGAACAGCATAAACCAGCAAAGGACCAGTTTAAATCAGCATACCAGCATCAAAACCTACCTAACCACCATATGCTGTTTTTTTCAACAGGGGTGACTATTTCTACCTGGTCTCATGACAAAAACGTACCTGGGGGCATTTTTTTTTTGCGAGATGCAAATCCGTACCAATAAGTAGATATCACTGCAGTTTCCAAAAGAAATGAACACTAGAGGCAGTAAAACTCTGACACCTTTTATTCCCTTTCTACACAAAGTATGATTTACAGAGTTTGATGAAGCATAACTTTCGCACAGTTACTTGAAGAATATTATATTATGACTTAAAAACAATTTTAATATGCTGAGAGATTTGAAAACTGATGCTTTTGAATGTTACTATGTCATATCCAGCTTCATATCTATGGGTTTTCATAGATGATAGGTTTGTTCAGTAGCTCATGTAGTACGGAGATGTACTTGAGTACTTGAAGAGCTCCGGTTCAAATCCCGTGTAACTACGGTTTGACAAAACAGTTCAAATCTAGACACAAGAAAGGTTGAAATGGTGTCAACAATGTGTTTTTATATCAGTTTTGCATTTGTTAACACTATTGGATAGGTTTAGGGTTGGGTTTGGTGTAGGCATATTTCCATCATGATGGAGCATTAACTTTTAGCAGCAGTCTCCGGATATTTGAATTGCCGCAATACGTACCTGAAGCAACGTAATAAAAACACAGCAATACATGCCTATATCAACGTAATAAAAATGGGCCAGGGTTCACGCATTGAATCTTTGTTTCCGCTCAGTGGACATTTCGTTTTGAAAGTGCCGTGAGGTGCCCAGAGGTACTTATTTTTATGAGATTTGGTTGGACTATTTACAAAGTCGGTAAGTGTATGATGCCTGATGTTTTGAAAATCGTGTAGTGTAAAAGTCATGTAGTGTATTTCAGCCTTTAGTAATTTTTTTCCTGAACATTTTTATGGCGGCTCCTTCTTTGAATTGACGACATGCCTCTTTCATCTTTGGGCATAAACTATAGTTACATCTAGATTTTGTCATCTTAAAGCTGTCAAAATAAGTATATATTTTTTAAGATAATTTTTTAAAATCGCTTTATAAAGACAACTTAAAGTGACAATCATCAGTTAATATTTAAAGTCTGTTTATGAAGTATTTACATAGATGTTCAATGTGGATAAGCTTAAAGAGAGCACACTGAGCTTAATTAGAGCAACAACAAGTTTTAATACATTTCATGTAATATTTATTAAAATGACAAGATTTTGCAAAATAAATAATCTAGGTCATGTATTAATACATATTTTAATATAAACAAGTAATATTAACAATATCTATGAATTTATACTTTTTCTTATTGATGTCACACTGAAGCTGTGTGATGTTCATAGTAGTGCACACTTTAAACTCACCTTAAAATAATATGAAGCCTTAAAACATAACAGCAGTGTAAACCCCCAGACCAGCAATAAACTGTAAATGTATAATATTATGGATTTAAAAGTACAAGGCAGTTATGCCTGTAAAGTTATATATTAGTGTAACACAATTTCATATAGCCAGTGAGATAACTGTGTTCTGTAGCACCTGTGCTAGGTTGTTAAAACTATCTTTTGGATCCAACTGTAAATATTTACGTTATAATATGCAAAAGTCTAAATATTAATTAGACTTAAGTAGTGAAACTTACCCAAAATAAAGGCTTGAAAAATGGTCTAAAAAAATTCACATTTATAGTGCCCCTCTTTTGGTGGAAGTTTTTAGACAGCTCTCAAAATGGCCGCCAGACAATGTGAACACATGGAGACCCATTGTCTCAGTGTGCAATGGTCTGACTTAAACTTACAGGAGGTATGTACTAACAAATACGTCAGTTGGTTAAGATATCAAGTAGGATAATACATATTTTTTTCTTTTAATAATCTGAGCTGAAAAATGGAAGTGTGCTCAATGGGTATGTGAGTGTCACTAATCCGGTCTGTGGCTTTCCAAGTCATTATATTGACTCTCACAATACACAGACTGTTGCATGTCACCCCGGACTACATTTTCCATAATCTATTGCACTGATTACACACACACACACACACACACACACACACACACACACACACACACACACACACACACACAGACACAGACACACACACACACACACACACACACATACCTACTTAACTGCACAATGAGGACATATGACTGAACACCCTACCTTTGGGTACACTTATTTCTGAAGGGTCTAGAGACAAAAGAAAGATATGGCTGCGATACAAAAGAAGCTCTCTTTACACTTATCAGTTGATATTCTCAATAAAAGCCTTCCTTAAAGACCTGACATTTTACCATCACTTTAGGGACATGTATTTTTTATGTCACTTTTGGGGACAAACACAAATTCTGATCAAACCATAATTTAAGGACTATGGTGATACACAAACTCTGGTTAAGTTATAATTTGAGGACTTTGTGGTTATGATACAAATAAGTCATCCTAACAATAAACAGAAGTAGAATTACAACTCAAAGTGTTGATATTATCTAGAACAGTGGTTCTCAAACCAGGGTATGCGTACAAAATGCTGAGCTTTGCCAATCATTTAATTCTATCCCAAATTTTAAGTAACATTAAAACTGTATCCACACCAACAATGTGGTATGATAGGACGCCTGCAGAGTCTGCTGCTTTAGCAAATCACACTGCTGTTCATTGTGACTTTAAAGCAGATTTGGAGCACTTAATAGCAAAGACTGTACATAAAGATCAATTTAAGAAACTCTTCAATACAGTAATACAAAAAGGTAATATTAAGTGAGCATTTTACACTTTTAATGTTGCCTACATTTTAAACACAATATTATCAAAAGTATTGTTTATTACATTTTCAATCAAAATATTGTGAAAATAAAGTTCTTAGCAACGTATATGTATATTACTAATCAGAAATTACGTTTTTATATATTTACGGTAGGAAATTTACTAAATATCTTCATAGAACATGATCTTTACTTAATATTTTTGTTTGTTAATGTTTTTTTTTTTTTTGTCATTTCAACAAGGTGTGACTGCAGTCTAAGTTAGGGTATTCAGAAGATTGTTAAATGCCCCAGGGGGTAAGCCACTGTATAGCAATTATCAATGACTTGAATACAACAGAAACACATACTCTGGGATACACAAACTCTGCTTAAGTGATACTTTGGGGACTCTAAGAAACACAAACTCTGCTTAAGTGATACTTTGGGGACTCTAAGAAACACAAACTCTGCTTAAGTGATACTTTGGGGACTCTAAGAAACACAAACTCTGCTTAAGTGACAATTGGGGACAATGAGATACACAAACTCTGCTTAAGTGACATTTGGGGACACTGAGATACACAACCTCTGCTTAAGTGACATTTGGGGACACTGAGATACACAAAGTCTGCTTAAGTGACATTTGGGGACTCTGAGATACACAAACTCTGCTTAAGTGACATTTGGGGACTCACACAAACTCTGCTTAAGTGACATTTGGGGACTCTGAGATACACAAACTCTGCTTAAGTGACAATTGGGGACTCTGAGATACACAAAGTCTGCTTAAGTGACATTTGGGGACTCTGAGATACACAAACTCTGCTTAAGTGACATTTGGGGACTCACACAAACTCTGCTTAAGTGACATTTGGGGACTCTGAGATACACAAACTCTGCTTAAGTGACAATTGGGGACTCTGAGATACACAAACTCTGCTTAAGTGACAATTGGGGACTCTGAGATACACAAAGTCTGCTTAAGTGACATTTGGGGACTCTGAGATACACAAACTCTGCTTAAGTGACATTTGGGGACTCTGAGATACACAAACTCTGCTTAAGTGACAATTGGGGACTCTGAGATACACAAACTCTGCTTAAGTGACATTTGGGGACTCTGAGATACACAAACTCTGCTTAAGTGACATTTGGGGACTCTGAGATACACAAACTCTGCTTAAGTGACAATTGGGGACTCTGAGATACACAAACTCTGCTTAAGTGGCAATTGGGGACTCTGAGATACACAAACTCTGCTTAAGTGACAATTGGGGACTCTGAGATACACAAACTCTATATTTAGGAGATTGAATTGAGAACCATAAAAATCACTCCACTCAGTTTTGTACCAAGTTGCTATTTTTTTAAATTGATGAATGAAAATCTAACATAAACATAACAGAAAATATGAACATGCAACACACTATCAAATGTATGCATTATAATTACCTTATTTTGTCTGTACAATACCACTTGGTGAAGATATGAACAATATTAAAAACATTGTGGTCAAAGTGCATATTATACTCTAATAAAAGAAATTAAAAAAAATGTTTATCATGACATTCCATGTAACATAGGAACTTTCCATTTACATTCACTCTTCTCTCTTATTTCACAATTACATTCACTCTACTAATTGAGGAAATTAATATTATTCAAAACATTGTGGTGAACATGCAGATTACAGACAGTTTATGACTTACTAAAAAGATTAAAACGATACTCCAACTTTGTAAAAACTGAACAATGAAAATAATGAATTTAAACTAAAGTTCATAATGACACTTAATGTAACATTATAGGAATAATAACCCTCTACATTCACTTTTCCCTGTTCTCCCCCTTTACATTCGCTTTTTCTTTCTATCCTTCTTCCCCTTTACATTCACGTCTCCATCTTTCTTCCCATTTACATTCACGTCTCCATCTTTCTTCCCATTTACATTCACGTTTCCATCTTTCTTCCCATTTACATTCACGTCTCCATCTTTCTTCCCCTTTACATTCACGTTTCCATCTTTCTTCCCATTTACATTCACGTCTCCATCTTTCTTCCCATTTACATTCACGTCTCCATCTTTCTTCTCCTTTACATTCGCGTCTCCATCTTTCTTCCCCTTTACATTCACGTCTCCATGTTTCTTCTCCTTTACATTCACGTCTCCATCTTTCTTCCCCTTTACATTCACGTCTCCATCTTTCTTCCCATTTACATTCACGTCTCCATCTTTCTTCCCATTTACATTCACGTCTCCATGTTTCTTCTCCTTTACATTCACGTCTCCATCTTTCTTCCCCTTTACATTCACGTCTCCATCTTTCTTCCCATTTACATTCACGTCTCCATCTTTCTTCCCATTTACATTCACGTCTCCATCTTTCTTCCCCTTTACATTCACATCTCCATCTTTCTTCTCCTTTACATTCACATCTCCATCTTTCTTCTCCTTTACATTCACGTCTCCATGTTTCTTCTCCTTTACATTCACGTCTCCATCTTTCTTCCCATTTACATTCACGTCTCCATCTTTCTTCCCCTTTACATTCACGTCTCCATGTTTCTTCTCCTTTACATTCACGTCTCCATCTTTCTTCTCCTTTACATTCGCGTCTCCATCTTTCTTCCCCTTTACATTCGCGTCTCCATCTTTCTTCCCCTTTAGATTCACTTCTCATTCATTCTTCCCATTTACATTCACTTCTCCATCTTTCTTCTCCTTTACATTCACGTCTCCATGTTTCTTCTCCTTTACATTCACGTCTCCATCTTTCTTCCCATTCACATTCACGTCTCCATCTTTCTTCCCCTTTACATTCGCGTCTCCATCTTTCTTCCCCTTTACATTCGCGTCTCCATCTTTCTTCCCCTTTAGATTCATTTCTCATTCCTTCTTCCCATTTACATTCACTTCTCCATCTTTCTTCTCCTTTACATTCACTTCTCCATCTTTCTTCTCCTTTACATTCGCGTCTCCATCTTTCTTCCCATTTACATTCACGTCTCCATCTTTCTTCCCATTTACATTCACGTCTCCATCTTTCTTCTCCTTTACATTCGCGTCTCCATCTTTCTTCCCATTTACATTCACATCTCCATCTTTCTTCTCCTTTACATTCACATCTCCATCTTTCTTCTCCTTTACATTCACGTCTCCATGTTTCTTCTCCTTTACATTCACGTCTCCATCTTTCTTCTCCTTTACATTCGCGTCTCCATCTTTCTTCCCCTTTACATTCGCGTCTCCATCTTTCTTCCCCTTTAGATTCACTTCTCATTCATTCTTCCCATTTACATTCACTTCTCCATCTTTCTTCTCCTTTACATTCACGTCTCCATGTTTCTTCTCCTTTACATTCACGTCTCCATCTTTCTTCCCATTCACATTCACGTCTCCATCTTTCTTCCCCTTTACATTCGCGTCTCCATCTTTCTTCCCCTTTACATTCGCGTCTCCATCTTTCTTCCCATTTACATTCGCGTCTCCATCTTTCTTCCCATTTACATTCACGTCTCAATCTTTCTTCCCCTTTAGATTCACTTCTCATTCCTTCTTCCCATTTACATTCACTTCTCCATCTTTCTTCCCCTTTACATTCACGCCTCCATCTTTCTTCCCATTTACATTCACGTCTCCATCTTTCTTCCCATTTACATTCACTTCTCCATCTTTCTTCCCATTTACATTCACTTCTCCATCTTTCTTCCCATTTACATTCACGTCTCCATCTTTCTTCCCATTTACATTCACGTCTCCATCTTTCTTCCCCTTTACATTCACATCTCCATCTTTCTTCTCCTTTACATTCACATCTCCATCTTTCTTCTCCTTTACATTCACGTCTCCATGTTTCTTCTCCTTTACATTCACGTCTCCATCTTTCTTCTCCTTTACATTCGCGTCTCCATCTTTCTTCCCCTTTACATTCGCGTCTCCATCTTTCTTCCCCTTTAGATTCACTTCTCATTCATTCTTCCCATTTACATTCACTTCTCCATCTTTCTTCTCCTTTACATTCACGTCTCCATGTTTCTTCTCCTTTACATTCACGTCTCCATCTTTCTTCCCATTCACATTCACGTCTCCATCTTTCTTCCCCTTTACATTCGCGTCTCCATCTTTCTTCCCCTTTACATTCGCGTCTCCATCTTTCTTCCCATTTACATTCGCGTCTCCATCTTTCTTCCCATTTACATTCACGTCTCAATCTTTCTTCCCCTTTAGATTCACTTCTCATTCCTTCTTCCCATTTACATTCACTTCTCCATCTTTCTTCCCCTTTACATTCACGCCTCCATCTTTCTTCCCATTTACATTCACGTCTCCATCTTTCTTCCCATTTACATTCACTTCTCCATCTTTCTTCCCATTTACATTCACTTCTCCATCTTTCTTCCCATTTACATTCACGTCTCCATCTTTCTTCCCATTTACATTCACGTCTCCATCTTTCTTCCCATTTACATTCACTTCTCCATCTTTCTTCCCCTTTACATTCGCGCCTCCATCTTTCTTCCCATTTACATTCACGTCTCCATCTTTCTTCCCCTTTACATTCGCGCCTCCATCTTTCTTCCCATTTACATTCACGTCTCCATCTTTCTTCCCCTTTACATTCGCTCCTCCATCTTTCTTCCCATTTACATTCGCGTCTCCATCTTTCTTCCCATTTACATTCACGTCTCCATCTTTCTTCTCCTTTACATTCACGTCTCCATCTTTCTTCCCATTTACATTCGCGTCTCCATCTTTCTTCCCATTTACATTCGCATCTCCATCTTTCTTCCCCTTTACATTCATGTCTCCATCTTTCTTCTCCTTTACATTCATGTCTCCATCTTTCTTCCCCTTTACATTCATGTCTCCATCTTTCTTCCCCTTTACATTCACGTCTCCATCTTTCTTCCCCTTTACATTCACTTTTCCTTCCTTTCCATTCCCTCCAACCTTTTTATTCCGCTTTACTTTCCCTCCTCCCTCCCTCCCCTTTACAAATACACCCCTAAAGACCACCCTTTTTTTTGAGAGAAGTTATCCTGTTTCGGACATAATTTTTTACACCGGTCCACGTTCGGTTCTTCAGTGCTGGTTCAGCTTTTATGCAACTCTCACAGTCTTTCTTACCGGGAACTTTGCATGTCTGGATAAAGGTTATCATATTTCGCTCTACAGCCTGCACCTCTGTGTTGTCCCATTTACGCTTCGAAAGACTTGAAGAATCTACAAAATAAATACATTAATTACTTAAGTCAGTTGCCTAATGTAGATATGTATATTATAATTCTGGAAACAGGTTTAAGAGTTTTAATGCAACTTTCACAGTAACAATAGCTAAATTGTGTTTATAAACTATATAAACTATTATAAAGGTTTATAAACTACTTACTTACATGAAGCATCTTAGTAATATACCAGCCACCAAGAAATCTTACCAGTCAATTTAATGAAGCAAGTATATATATTTTGTTATAGGCTGAATCTTGTGTCAAAAGTTTAATATATGTTAGAAATCATTGCAGAGTATGCAAAATATTAATAATTTTAACAATAACACAATAAGGATCAAGAAGTACGGACTTGAATTTCACATAACAGATGTTTATGCATTCTCCACAAGAAAAAAAAAAAAACTGAATTAATAAAAATGACCACATTCACTTGAATCCTAATGTTGTGTCATTCCCTCAAAGATCATTGACTGTTTTTATGTTTTGTGATAGTTGTTCATGAATCCCTTGTTGGTACAAAGCAACCTGGTGTTCATTATTTGGTTTTCCAGCATCTTCTGCCTATTTGACCTTTTTCCAAAGGTGACTGTAGGACTTTTGGCTTGTTTCCACCAAGTGATATAGTTCAGTACAGTACAGAGTGTAATTATGTCCATTTCCATTGTCAGAAATTGTGAAAAAGCAAATTGTATTTTGATGTCTCTATAGTGATTAAACATGAGATACAATTAATTTTTAGTATATTAAACAGGCATTCGTAGTCTCTAAATCTATTATTTTGTTCTGGCCATATCATTTTGGCTGAGCACTTTCTATAGTTATTTTGAACTTCACCGTAGTACAGTGCTGACTTTGTAGCATACATTTGACAATTTTTTGCTTTTGTCTTTATTTCTCCTTTTATAATCCTCTTATACTTTGTACTGATACTTATGACAATATTTGTTCATTAAAACTGACATTTAACAAAAAGAGGCAGAGTTGTGATTTATCGTTGATTGCAACTTTCCGGCATAGGCTACACCAACGCCTATCAAGTAAACTTGGTCAGGGTGTTAGGTCCCGAATCATACCGTACTGTACTGTACTGACCTGTATCGCTTGGTGGAAACAAGAGCCAGGGGTGGAAACTTTTGGAATTGGAAAATCAGTATGTATTGAACTAGGGCTGGGCGATACAACGATAACGATATATATCGCGATGGACACGTGATCGATATCAATAAAAAATATGTTCGATAAAACGTTTGATTCTTTATTCTTCGTTGGGAAGAAAACAGAGGTTGCGAAGCAAGTTTGGTTGCATTAACAAAGGCACTGGCTCTCTGGTAACCTAGCAACATAGGTATTGACACGTTAACAGCCAATCATGTAACAGTATCACGTTTGGTTGCGCCATATCGTTGTCTAGTGCTGGTCTGCTGGATTCCTGCTGTTCATAAGCAGAAAATGAGTGCCGCAGCGAGCGAGGAAATTGTAAATAAAAGAGGATATCATAATTTTGGATATCATAACTCTGACCGTAGTCAGACCGTAGTCAGTGTTTCCCCTGTCATTATTTTAGGGCGGTGGCCCGCCCAGCCCCCCTTTAACGTCAAGTTAATTTTATTTTCTATATAGCGCCAGATCACAATAGAAGTTAAGGTTATCTTTCCTACAGAACAGGTCCTTGTTGTTTTAAACAAACTTAATAGCCTTATGTTATTTATCTTATTTACACAACGGCATGTAATTTTTGTCTCTACATGGTCACGCGTTTACAATTTCACCTCCTCGAAAGCACGGACTGGATCGCGAACTCCATTACAAAAACAGGAATTACTATAGCGCGGAATGCTGCGGAATTCGGAAGTCGATTTTTGGATTAAGAAATCAAAAGTTGGTCTGTCACTTAATTCAAATCGCGATATGGACTAGTGTCTGTGAAAACTGAAATGCAAAAAGACCTTTTCAATATGAATCCTGCGTGTTCCGTTTGCCTCTGTTTGTATGAATGGTGGAGACATGTTTTTTTTTCACTACACGCATACTGAAGCACACGTGACGCTCCCGCTAATTTTTGGCCTTAACATCTCACATGAACAGATAAACTCCAATAAATACATCTCCAAAGCTTCTGTGAGTGTCACTTTTTGTCAATTTTACCGTTTCATTAGTGAAACTAGCATCATTCATATCATACTGTATACACACTGAAACTTCACGGCAACCTGTCAAAATAAAAGTATGTTTAACATGTAACAGAAAAATATTAGTCTTGTTTTACTTTGTACAGTATAATGTAGGTGTTTATATATTCACATTTCAATAATTTACATAAAACAATATATATGATAAAAAATAAATATTACAACAAGAGTCACCACTTAATTGTAGAAAAAAAACTACAGTTATTATTAAAACTTTTATTTAACTGAATATAATTTTTCTTCTATGTATTTATTTTAACAGTAAAGCTCTGTTATTTTATTTATTTTTTTAAAGAAGAAAATTTACACATTAATATTTACACCCTCTTGCTCTTAATGCACTGTTGCTCCTTCTGGAGCATCAGTACATGTTTTCACCTTTTTTTAATACAAGTCAGTTGTCCTCAGTGTGAAAGGTGGATCTCAAAATCATACATTCACCTTTGGAAGGGGGTCAGATACACAGAAGGTGCTGGAAAACCAAATAATGAACAGCAGGTTGCTCTGGACCAACTCAGGACTCATGAACAACTATTATAACACACAAACAGTCATTAATCTAAGGCACGAAATTTGATGAAATACATTTAAAGGGGTCAATAGGTGCCAATTTTTATTTTTTTTCTCAATGGTAGTGTAAAAAACACTGCAGAAATCAGGCCATTCTGTAGCATGTTCCTTTAAATGCAAATAAGCTCCGCTGACCCCACCCCTCTCTTCTGTAAAATTATCAGCCATGCTCTGTGTACTTAAGCTGCCTTTAGCTGCATTTAGCAGCGTTTAGCCCTTTAACTAGCACATTATTAGCAAAACTGAATCAGGACAGTACTAAATTAAAAATAGCATGCAATTTTCTTGATCCCTCTTGGTTTTTATTTAAAATTATATCTTGCATATTCTGCTAGGGGATTGTGAACTTATGAACACAACTGTAGCTGTTTGTGTACAGTTGGAAAGCAACACACTTTATTTTTTTGCATAATGCTTAACAAATATTAATTAAAAATCCTAATTTTTCCAATATTGTTGCCTTAATTTCTCTGTTCAGGTCAAATTATTTGACATGTACCTTTGGCCTTATGACATGGCAAAGTTTTTGTTTCAGTGTATAAGACATTTGAAAGATGATTTAAAGTAATTTTAATGCTAATTAAGGCCTAAGGATTTTCTTACCTTGTTCCTTTGATGGACACTGCATCTGGCAAAAAGATGGATGGTCTTTCTCTGCTGGTGTTGTTTTAGGCAAGTCTCTGGGCTCCTCCTCATCTTCGCTTGACATTTCATCACCTTGTGTCTCAAGTTGCTCTGAAAATACATTGACAATAATTTTAACATATAGTAGTCGACATTTGAAGTTATGAAGAGCTTTACAGTTATTATTGAAAAGCCTCTTACAAACACTAGTGAAGTGGAAAAACATTGATAAACCTTAGTGAAATTCATTCATGTGCATTACTGAAAACCTCACACAAACACTAGTGAAAACCTTGATCAACCATAGGGACATTCATTTAAATGAATTTCATGAAGGTTTATCAATGTTTTCACTAGTGTATGTAGAAGGCTTTTCAATAATTACGACCTATACAGCCCCTCATATGAAGTGAGTCAAAACCTTTCATCAAAGTCCTAAAACCACACAAAACAACTAAAAACAACAACCATTTTTTGATCTACTTTCAATGTCAACTACAGCAGACATAGATTTGTAAGTACGTACAGCACAGACACACAAAAATGTTTTTAAGTATGCTCATACCATTTGGGTCGATTTCTATTTCGTCAAGTTTCTTTCCTTTGAATTCAGTCAATGTTCCCTTTTCCATTGCCATCAGGACCTTGCTCATTTTGGCGAGCTGCAGCGTGCCCTCTGGTAATCGGTAGTATTGTCTGTGAATTCTGATATCGTGACCCAAAAAGTCAGCAAGTTGGTCTGCTTCGTTTTCATTCAGGTTGAGAATCTTCGACATGGTTGCTATGTGTTTTCTCAGCTTAGTTGATGATAGTGATTGAGGATTCTTTATGCCACATTCACGAGCAGCTCTGCTGATGCATTCTCCTCCTCTGTAGGCTGACATTGCTCCAGGTCTGGCAAACATAAAGGGATTCTCAGTTGGAACGCCACAAGCCTCACGTGTTTCAGCGAGCAGCTCCATGGCAGAAACCATAGCAGGCTTGAGGAGCACAGGGACCTTTCTCCCTCGTTTACCACGGATCTCAACTCTGGTGAAGTGCATACACAGCTTTTTCTCAAATTCAGAGAGACAGATGGCAATATCTTCATGTAGCTCGGAAGAATCTCTGCTTTTAAAAGCTGACAGAAGCATCCGCGATACCTCACCTTCTCTTCGTCTGTTAAACAGGATCACTTGAGACAATGTGACCTTGGCAAGAGCAGCGTAGCTGTCTGCAGAACTTGGGCAATTTCTTAGCTTACTGAGCAACTTATCGTGTTTCTTCTCCAGATGATTATGCAGGACTTTGACATCTTGAGTGAAAGGAATGATCTGTGGTGCATTCCACTTGGCTTCTTTCAGTGTAGTAATTGCACCAGCAGAAATGTATTCATTCCATCTAGCCTGATGTATTTTTCTGAAGTCTCGTGCGCACTCGGCACGCTCATGATCACCGTACATCATGGCGTTGCTCTCGACAATGCTACTGATTTTGTTTACTGAATGGCCAAGTTTGAGAGCTAAAGAAGGAATGCCGTATGAGTTCTTCTCTTCATCGTATCCAGCTACAACTTTAACAGCTGATATGACATGCTTAAAGTTTGCTGGTATGATGAAGTCAGCCATTGATCTCAATGGGGTAATCTTTCTTGCTTCAAGAAGCAATCTGCCAACTTCTCTCATCTTTTGTCTTATGTAGTCATGTTTGGTTACATCAGACCCCATCCTGTTGAACATGTGTTCGCCCAGTTGCATGATGCATATATCAGAATGAACTACACGGGAAACCGCATCATAATTCATTACGGAGAGTATTTTCTTGAAACTTTTGCTCACCTCTAAGCCGACTGGTGTTTTCAGAGCGCACAGAGATCTAACTCTCTTTCTGCCCTGAGATTCATCATCTTTTGGTTTCAATGGACAATTTTTCATATGTTTCCAGAGGCTGCGTTTGTTGTAAAGGCCTTGGCAGTAGATGCAGTGAATAAATTCTTTGGCCCCTTTCTTCTTTTTTGGACGGTAGCAGGCAACCATCTCCCCATGTCCCTGTCTCACCACATCAGTGTTGTGGGCAAAGTTACCCCGTTTTCTAAGGAGGTTTAACTGCACTCGTCGTTCTTTGGAATTTTTTGGAAATGCTACAGCCTTTGCGACTTCTACTTCATTGCAATGGACAAACTCGAGGTGTCTTGCCATTTTTGAGTATGGCTTACTGCAGTAGAGGCAATACTGCTTCTTGTTGTATATCTTGCCTTTCTGCCTTGAAGATTGCACTGATTGAATAAAAGTCCTATCACCAGGCACGGTATCTGTCTCATCAGTTTGGCATCTCATTCTTTTTGGTGATGGTGCTGTTATACATTTACCCGACGAACAACCTTTCTCTTTAACTTCGGCTTTTGAAAAGAGCTTTCTAGAAGCACAAGCATGTGAATCATCTGAGCTGCTTTCAGCTATGTCATGTCCAGAAGAACTACCATCTGATCCATCGGAGCTGATTTTGGGTATGTAGTCAACATCGCTGTAGTCTGTCTCGCTGTTGCCACTTTCTGAATACTGAATGAGAGAATTAACATGTAGTACAAAATGTTACTATTATATTGAAGGGTTACTCCACCCCAAAATGAAAATGTTGTTGTTAATCACTTAGCCCCATGTCCAAACCCGTTCCAAAATCTTTGATCGTTTTCTGAACACAAATGAAGATATTTTTGATGCATTCTGACAGCTCTTTGACCCTCTCATAGACAGCAATGTAATTAACATGATCAACATCCAGAAACACAGCAAGGAGATGGATAAAATAATCCATGTGACATCAGCGGTTCAAGCTAAATTCTATAAAGCTACAAGAATAATATTGCATGCACAGAAAAAAAAGCTACTTTATTCAACAATCCATCTCCTCCGCATCACCCTAGTGCCATTTTGATGAATATCACCTGAATGCAAACAGCGAACATTGTTTTCTGTCAGACACAACACACAGATACATTTTATACGTTAATTTAAGCTTTGATTTGAGTGAAAACAATGTATTTGGCATGTTGTGGCTGACACAGTACAACATACATGGGTCAGAGAGCTGTCAGAAAGCATTCAAATATCTTAATTTCTATTCCATGGGGCTTAGTGATTAATGACAAAATGTTTATTTTGGGCTGGAGTAACCCTTTAAATGGTTAGAGTCCACCCTAAAATAAAAATTCTGTCATCATTTACTCACTTTCATTTTGTCCCAGACCCGTAAGACCTTCGTTCCTCTTCAGAACACAAATTAAGACATTTTGAGGAAGATGCAAGATATTTTTGATCCCAAAGTTATCTCACCCTCCATAGAAGGCAAGAGTCCTACCATGGCCAAGGCACAGAAACGCATGATGTCTATGTGACATTAATGGTTTAACCTTAATTCTGTGAAGCTACAAGAATACTTTTTGTGTGCAAAAAAAAAACAGTAACACTTTCTATGAAGCCTGTATTTATAATACATTATAACTGTATTCTTAAGGCATTTTAATTCATTTATAATGCATTATATATTAAAAAAAAACTTATATTCTATATCATCTCATGAGTATTCATAAGAACAGTTTTAATGTGAACAGACTGAGATGCTGCAGGAGAGTTACGTGATCCAAGCTGCCCAAAACATGATAATTCTTTATTTTAAACTTGAAGCTAATAGCGTAATGGCTTGCCCTGTGAGGTGTTTTGACAGATCCGTTTGCATCCTCAGCATGAAAACTTTCAGTTTACGCTCATATCCTTATCTGTAAATGTCACAAATTCACACAAACATTTCCATTTATGCATAAAATTCCATTCTGGCAGTCTGTGTTAAGTTTAAATCTTTACTGAATGAGCGTGTCAGACAGCCGGAACACAGAACACAGACAGGGAGACAATTAATACTCAGTCAGCGCAAAAACAAAATGTCAGTCGCTGAATGTTAAATTTAGATTTAAATACAACATGTAGTGCGCGTATTTATGAAGGGTAGGAACTGTATGGCTGTGACGGTGGCAGATTTTTACCAACTACCGCCGGTGGTGCGGTGTTTTATACATAAATAAATGAGGCTCAAACATTATTCACAAACGTGCCTGTTAAGCAATTCCGTCTGTGAACAAGCAGCCTACAAAACGCTAAAATAAATCAACGAAATAATGCATTAAAATAAGAAAGTAGCCTAAATAAGTGTTAAATAGGCTATTAAACAAACATTCGTTGTAAAAATTCCTAACAACCTCGACAGCTCATCAGAATTACTGGCCGAGATCTCTTGTTTCTTTAGTTTATAAAGTTAATTTAAAAATATATGTGACCTTGGACCACAAAACCAGTCTTAAGTCGCTGGGGTATATTTGTAGCAATAGCCAAAAAATACATTGCATGGTTCAAAATTTTTGATTTTTCTTTTATGCCAAAAATCATTAGGAAAAGTAAAGATCATGTTTCATAAAGATTTTTTGTAAAATTCCTACTGTAAATGTATCAAAATGTAATTTTTGATTAGTAAAATGCTTGTTAAGAACTTAATTTGGACAACTTTAAAGATGATTTTCTCAGTATTTTGATTTTTTTGCATCCTCAGATTCCAGATTTTCAAATAGATGTATCTCGGCCAAATATTGTCCTATCCTAACAAACCATACATCAAAAGAAAGCTTATTTATTGAGCTTTCATATGATGTATACATCTCAGTTTTGTAAAATGTAACCTTATGACTGGTTTTGTGGTCCAGGGTCACATATTTGGAACACGTTTTATTTGTGAAATTCAAGTTTTTGTTTTTTAAAATAACGACAAAGAGGCCAGCGGCAGACAGATCAATTTAGCCGTCGCGATTTAAATAAAAATCCTTAGATATAATTAAATATAATAATAAAAAAAAAAAAAACGTAAAGCATATCACAATATTAGTTTAATGGTTTAACCTAGATAAATTTGTACAAATAGGCGCATATCCAATCATTTGTGCAGAGAGTAAAAGCTTTGCAGGACATGGAGGTAGAGACCTGCAATCCCGCGGGACCCAACGCAACAGAGTGCGGCGCGGGACAAAACTTGATGGGCGAGTGCGGGTGCGGGCGGGTAGAGACTCGTGTGTGTGCGGGATGCAGGAAAATAAAATGATTCGCGGGACTCCCGCAAAATAGAAATATCTAAACATAAAATATCTAAAAACAAAAAATTGTTATTCATCTATTGCACAAAAGCAGCAAGAACAACATAAATATGATCAGTAAGCGCAAGAATAGGCAGTTTCGGTTTAAAACTTGTTTGAAGTGTGAGCAATGTAGCCATCTGCTGATTTCTGGAACGCATCGCCAATCAGTGGTGTTTAAGTTAAAATCCACTCACTGCTCAAAAGTATTGAACAGTGCTGAATATTGGGTGCTTACAAATTACAACACTCAAAGTGTAAACATGTATGAAAGATTAATTGTGCATAATATCCATTGTGTTATAAGAGCTTTATGAGATCGCGTATATACTGAGATGTCAGCTTTAAAGGAGCCTTGTTTGTTTGCATTCTGCTGTGGATGCACGCATAGCTCATGTTTGCTTTTTTGTTAAGAATAACAGTGGTTTGTGAATGTTGATGCTTAGTCTAAATAACACATATTTTATCCAGAGCGTTTATGCTGGGGTTTAGTGGAACTTACAAGATGTTACAGAACTGTTTCATGTAAATTCAATCGATGTACAGAAAAAATCAATATAGATTAATTTTATGCGGGCTTTTGCGGGCGGGAGCGGGACAAATCATGAATGTCGCGGGCGGGAGCGGGACGAGATAACGTATATTTCTGCGGGAGCTGGCGGGCGCGGGACACAATCTTGCGGGAGCGGGCGGGAGCGGGACTGAAAAATCCGTCCCGCGCAGGTCTCTACATGGAGGTGCCAGCGCACT
>NC_133374.1:37143805-37169731 GCF_049309525.1 Garra rufa
ATATATATATATATATATATAAATAAAATAACATATCAAGGGAAAAACATGTAACATGGGCAGCATTAACGCATTTAATTTGTTCACTACTTTTTGCCAGCCCTCTCTCCTTGCTTTTCCAGCCTTTGCAGTTTTCCCTTGCGTTTTAATTAAACTCTGAAACTCCTGAAATCCCTCAATCAAGAGTTCTTGCTCTGCTGCAGAAAAATACTGAGCGTGCTCCTTCGTCATGTTCGCCGACCAATCAAAGAGTTGCCGATCAATGTTTCTACTATCGATACGTAGCCCCTTTTAAGCCACCCAGTGATCTCAAATAACTTCATCCAGCTATACTAATCATCAACAACAGGTGCGTTCAGAGAACCGGAATAGCGAGCTCATAGTTAGCGCGATGATTTGATCTTGGATGTGTCATTTGATCTTGGATGTAGTGAGTGAGGTACGAAGAACGGACCCCTGTACTCAGATATCCCTGTTTATTTGTCAGCAAAGGTCCACTGGATGATATACATTTACTCTAGCTTGTGTTATCAAGTCATAGCCAGTCTTAAAAATGCCTGTGCATGGAAGTTTATTATTTATAACATTTATAACATCACTTAATACAGAAAAAAGAGCATCCTCATACAGGTACAATAAACTTCATATGTCGTAAATTGATGAAAACATTTGGTAAAATGTTAATAATACAATGACACATGCAGGCAAATTATCATAAATAAGGCCACAGAATAAATTTTGAAAACACAGTGTTTAATGAGGGAAAAAAAGTGTTTTTTTCCCATTTCCCGAAAAGCAGCAGTTTTGGTCATAGATTTCTGATCGACAGCAGGAAGTAGGGTGGGGTCAAAAATTATTTAGCCTTTCTCACAATATGAGATTAATCTGACTCTGAGCACCTAAAGCCCCGGTCAGATTACACGATTTTAGCCCGATTTTGCCACGATTTTCTTTTCGTAGGGTGTCGTGGAGAATCGTATACGACAATGGGCGTCGGGACACAAGATTCGAACGTTTCATATCGTGTAGTGTGACATAGTCCAGTACATGTCTGCGATGCTCCACGACGTCTATACAGAAAGACTAGCATGTTTAATATTTTTCCGGCCCTCCACGACGAGTTCCGTCACATGGGTGACGTTGACCAATAGGAGCACAGAACCTCTTCCGTACACAGCTTTTAAACATGGCGAAACGAAAGAGAGATGACTTTGCTACTAGGTGGACCTATGAATTGGAAGAAAGCTTTGTGGAGCTATGGCAACAGTATGCTTGCCTTTTTAATTTGTTTAACGGTTTTTTGTCTGGCTAAACAACGATATTTTACCTCAAGTTCTCTTTGCAGGATTGACAGCCCATATTGTCCTCTTCGAGCAAGCCAGGAACGTGCCCACTGTCGAGTTTTCTTTCTTTTCTTGCACTTTTCAGAGATCAACACAGCCAGTACAAAAAAACGCCGCTTCTGGATCCATTGCCGCTGTTGTTTACGGAAGTAGGGTGCGACTTGTCGTAGACGTCACGTAATGATTGGTCGCAAAGCGACGTGTAGTGTGACATGTTTGGTACCCACGACACAACAAGATTTTAACCTGTCAAAATCGCATAGTCTGACACAGTGACTGTCGGAACCGACAAAAAAAATCGTGTAGTCTGACCGGGGCTTAAAGCAATCCTTAAACTTAAACTGATATGAGGTTCTCCAAATTAAAAATGCAAGTTTAATTCCTTAGTAGGTACCTCAAATCAAACAAAAAAACAAAAAAACAAATAAAAAATCAATATGCTGGGGAACTTTTTTAGGCTGAAAAACCAGTGGTTATCAAACTGCTCAAATATAGATTAAGTTCAAATGTATTGTGTTTTAACATTGATTTGTATTAAATTTAGGGATTCCTCTGCATACCACTGAGTACTGAGTCTGAGTACCACTAGTGGTACTTGTACCACGCTTTGAGGACCACTGGTCTAAACAGTACTTGAAGAAACTTAGAATTCAGTTGTTTTCTGTCTTACTTAGACGCTGTGACAAAGTGCAGCCGAGCCACAGCAAGTGAGGTCGAAACCTGCATGAAAACATGGCTTCGTAATGCCAGAGACAGAGATGGGGGACGGCAAGGACGGGCAAGAACTGCGGTGGAAAAACGCACTGGTGCCCTTGAATGAAATAATTTTTTATTTAGATTTTCTAATTAGTTCTGTAGTTCTTGTTGGTAATTATTGTTTTGTATTGGTGTTTTAAATTAAATTTCTGTATATTATTACTACTATTATTAATTGCTGTAAATAAATTATTTGAAAAACATGACCTTCAATTTATTACTTCTACTTTAAACAAGTGCAATTGCACTGCATATGCTTTAATAGTTATTTGATGGTATTCTGCAGGTTTGGCCCTGAACAGGTTTTTGGGAAAGTTGGGTATTCTGTGATCAACTGGGGCCAATAGGTTTGCATTACTCTGTAGGACCAAACTAACTTTTAACTTTTGTTAACAAATCACACTTGGGGCATACTGTTGGCCTACATACTGTGCCTCACGACATGATTACTGTGCCCACAGGATGCCAACACTTGCCCTACTGTGCCCACACCCAGCCCACAGCATTCTCACACTATCCCCACAGTGCCCACAGCATGCCCACACTATCCCCACAGTTCCCACACTATCCCCACAGTGCCCACACCCAGCCCACAGCAAGCCAACACTATCCCCACAGTGCCCACACCCAGCCCACAGCATGCCAACACTATCCCCACAGTGCCCACACCCAGCCCACAGCATGCCAACACTATCCCCACAGTGCCCACACCCAGCCCACAGCATGCCCACACTATCCCCACAGTGCCCACACCCAGCCCACAGAATGCCCACACTATCCCCACAGTGCCCACACCCAGCCCACAGCAAGCCAACACTATCCCCACAGTGCCCACACCCAGCCCACAGCATGCCAACACTATCCCCACAGTGCCCACACCCAGCCCACAGCATGCCAACACTATCCCCACAGTGCCCACACCCAGCCCACAGCATGCCCACACTATCCCCACAGTGCCCACACCCAGCCCACAGCAAGCCAACACTATCCCCACAGTGCCCACACCCAGCCCACAGCATGCCAACACTATCCCCACAGTGCCCACACCCAGCCCACAGCATGCCCACACTATCCCCACAGTACCCACACCCAGCCCACAGCATGCCCACACTATCCCCACAGTGCCCACACCCAGCCCACAGCATGCCAACACTATCCCCACAGTGCCCACACCCAGCCCACAGCATGCCAACACTATCCCCACAGTGCCCACACCCAGCCCACAGCATGCCAACACTATCCCCACAGTGCCCACACCCAGCCCACAGCAAGCCAACACTATCCCCACAGTGCCCACACCCAGCCCACAGCATGCCAACACTATCCCCACAGTGCCCACACCCAGCCCACAGCATGCCAACACTATCCCCACAGTGCCCACACCCAGCCCACAGCAAGCCAACACTATCCCCACAGTGCCCACACCCAGCCCACAGCATGCCAACACTATCCCCACAGTGCCCACACCCAGCCCACAGCATGCCCACACTATCCCCACAGTGCCCACACTATCCCCACAGTACCCACACCCAGCCCACAGCATGCCCACACTATCCCCACAGTGCCCACACCCAGCCCACAGCATGCCAACACTATCCCCACAGTGCCCACACCCAGCCCACAGCATGCCCACACCCAGCCCACAGCATGCCCACACTATCCCCACAGTGCCCACACCCAGCCCACAGCATGCCAACACTATCCCCACAGTGCCCACACCCAGCCCACAGCATGCCCACACTATACCCACAGTGCCCACACTATCCCCACAGTGCCCACACCCAGCCCAGAGCATGCCCACACTATCCCCACAGTGCCCACACCCAGCCCACAGCATGCCAACACTATCCCCACAGTGCCCACACCCAGCCCACAGCATGCCAACACTATCCCCACAGTGCCCACACCCAGCCCACAGCATGCCAACACTATCCCCACAGTGCCCACACCCAGCCCACAGCATGCCCACACTATCCCCACAGTGCCCACACCCAGCCCACAGCATGCCCACACTATCCCCACAGTGCCCACACCCAGCCCACAGCAAGCCAACACTATCCCCACAGTGCCCACACCCAGCCCACAGCATGCCAACACTATCCCCACAGTGCCCACACCCAGCCCACAGCATGCCCACACTATCCCCACAGTGCCCACACTATCCCCACAGTACCCACACCCAGCCCACAGCATGCCCACACTATCCCCACAGTGCCCACACCCAGCCCACAGCATGCCAACACTATCCCCACAGTGCCCACACCCAGCCCACAGCATGCCCACACCCAGCCCACAGCATGCCCACACTATCCCCACAGTGCCCACACCCAGCCCACAGCATGCCAACACTATCCCCACAGTGCCCACACCCAGCCCACAGCATGCCCACACTATACCCACAGTGCCCACACTATCCCCACAGTGCCCACACCCAGCCCAGAGCATGCCCACACTATCCCCACAGTGCCCACACCCAGCCCACAGCATGCCAACACTATCCCCACAGTGCCCACACCCAGCCCACAGCATGCCAACACTATCCCCACAGTGCCCACACCCAGCCCACAGCATGCCAACACTATCCCCACAGTGCCCACACCCAGCCCACAGCATGCCCACACTATCCCCACAGTGCCCACACCCAGCCCACAGCATGCCCACTCTTTATGGGCCCACAATCAGCCCCAATGGGGGCCCACTCTGCTTTGTGTGGGCCAGCCCACACTTAACCCACACTTTTGGGCTGTCCCACTCGGGCCCCACATGGGCCCCATAGTGTGGGGCCCACACGTGCCCCGCATTTCACGCCGGTATCGGGGCCCACAGTGGGCTGCCCATATGGGCTAGATTTTTTGCCCGCAGTGGGCCCACGCGGGGCCCAAACGGGCATGTTTGCTGGGTAATAATTAATGGACTATATTCCTTTTAAATTTGCCATCACACCTTTGTAAACATTATACAGCAGCATTGACTAGTTTAATGTGAATTTAATGGCAAGTTATATAAAGCATAGTCTTATAAATGAACATTAATAAAGAATATTATTAATAGATTTACAATGTTAGTAACTTTAGAAAAGCATCATCACATGAGTAAGAAATTCTATTCTATAATCAACATTTCTATGATATATTTGTGATTCTAGAGAGCAGTGCACCAATGGGACTTTTATTTTGCTCTTGTGATGTGACGTCATAAAGCTGTGCCGCGCTCCTCATCTGTTTGTGATTCACCTGAAGAAAGGTTTGTGCTTTTAAAGTTTTTAAACCAATGGACATTTTTGCGTTTTTAAAGCGGTTTTACAAGCTATGTAAAATAAATCATCCTTATTAAATATAACGTTGAAATTCTTTATCCAGTGTTACTGAAGACGTTAGCCTTCATTAACAGAGAATGTGCGACTCATTTCTCTCTATATAGACCTTTTTCCTGAACACGGAAGTAAGTCCGGCTCTTAACTGAAAGAATGCTTTGCATTTCCGGTCTGCATTGTTTCTAGTCAAATTAGGGTATATTCCGAGCTAATAAACTAATGTTAAACCTATTAAAATGTTTTTAAAAAGCACATGGCTCCATAGCGCCATCACTTGGCAATGTCGCAATGACCTTCATTTGTCAGTGCCTCTCTTTAATGAGTGTGTAGATGACACGAAGCAGCGGACGTTAGTTACATTAAGAACAGATGGAAGCTATTTGAATGGGTTCCTATGGAAACCGGAACAGAAAAGCATTCAATCTGACGTTAGAATTCGTAATGGCGGCGCTCATCGTTTACTCAGGAAAAAGGTCTATATCATGAATCAATCGTGTGATGATAAGAAGTGACGAGAGAAACTGAGAATCCGAATCTTTTGAATCAAATCATTTGTGAAATGATTCAGTGATTCGATTCAAACGACAACAACAAACACAAACGAGTGAATCACAACTGAGAATTATTTCATGAAAGGGTAATATTTTAGATATGAAAAAACTAATAATTTAATACCAAATATAAATCAAAATAGCCTAAAATTATAATCTAAATATGAACCTTTGGTGTTATTTGTATATATTTTATAATTTTTATATATAAGTCTATTAACTCTCTGACTGTCTTTGTAGTGCACTGACTACTGAACTAGGAGCTGATTGAGACTCACCCAGAGATCTAGTTTGCATTGATTTTTCTATTATTTATTTTCATCTTAAACAGGACAAAGTGTACAAACACACAGAAAAACTGGAGAATCAACAGAGATCCACGTGACACTATTATAAAGATGGCGTTTATTAAGGAGGAGAGTGAAGACATGAAGATTGAAGAAACATTCAGAGTCAAACATGAAGATACTGAGGAACAAACAGGTTGGTTTTTATTCTCAAAGCTGGACTATATCTTCTTATTAAAATGTCCAGCTCTACAGAAAAAAAAAAACATATTTTTTGTAACATTAAACACAATATCTACTTTTGATTAGAAAACAATGAAAGCGGTATCTGACAAAAAAAACTTTATTTAGCTTGAAGCAAACAATGACACTTCAGTTTTTAACTTGACATTTGTTTTATTGTAAGTGATTTTTTCTGCTGTCATCAAAAGTGTGATATTAAAATGTAAATAGCAGTGAATGTTCATTACAACAAGCAATAAATAGTCATATTTCAGAAACACCAGCTTGTTAACTGAAGATGCAGGACAGCCACATAGTAGTGCATTTCAATAGTCCAGTCCAGTCTAGACGTCATGGATGCATCAAATAACTGTTCTGCATCTGAAACAGGTAACATGTTCTGTAATAGTTACTCATCTTGTATTTTAAATATGAAATGACGTTACATGTACTTTGTTACTCTCCAACTCTGGAGCCAAACAATAAAATAGAAACCGAAAATCTCTCATCGTAACCTTTGTGGGTTTAATTAGGAAATATTTCTTACTTGAATGCTGCTTTTAAATTGTCTAACGTGAAGATAAACATGGCAGATTATGTGTGGGTTTTTTAAAAGGAGTGTTTTTTTATCATTATATGGTAGTTGTGATAAAAGCACAACAATATACATGTTACAAATAATTGTTTTTAGTTATAGCTATAATTAATGATTAAAATTGGAAGGAAATGTGTTTAATAGAGCCAGTATTTGTATCAATGAGACTGGTTTTCAAAAACAATTGGCTACTTGGTAAAAAGATGCCAATAAGCCACATATTTTAAATGTACAATCTTTATGTTTTCTTACATTAATTTGGAGATTCAATGTGAAATTGTTTATTGTCAAATAGTTTTTTAATTAATTGACAGCATTAGTCTAAGTGTTTTGATGTCTGTTGCTTTGTGCATTTAAACTGTTGTTAACTTATATTTTTTTTATTTCACCTCAGACCTGATGACTCTGAAAGAAGAGAGTCAAGAACTCAATGAAACAGAAGAGAAAGATCAAAATGAGAAACATGATTTCAAAACTGAAGAAAAATCAATTAGTTGCTCACAGAATAAAAAAACTTCCTCACCAGAAATAAATAAAAAAACACAAAGTACAAACCTTAATTCTAACATGAGAATTCAGACTGGAGAGAGACGTTACAGCTGCCAACAGTGTGGGAAGAGTTTCTCACGAAATGGAGATCTTAAGACTCACATGAAAGTTCACATTGAAAAGAAGCCGATCATATGCCCTCAGTGTGGAAAGAGTTTTACAAAGAAAAAATACCTTGATGTCCACATAATTCACACTGGAGAGAAGCCTTTCATCTGTAAACTGTGTGGGAAGAGTTTTACACGGAAACAATACCTTACTGTCCACATGAAAATTCACACTGGAGAGAAACCTTTCATCTGCAAACTGTGTGGGAAGAGTTTCTCACGAAATGGAGATCTTAAGACTCACATGAAAATTCACTCCGAAAAGAAGCCGTTCATATGTCCTGAGTGTGGAAAGAGTTTTACACTGAAAGGTGCGCTTGATAACCACATGAGAATTCACACTGGAGAGAAACCTTTCACCTGCCCTCAGTGTGGAAAGAGTTTCAAGTATAAAACAAGTCTTGATGTTCACTTGAGCATTCACACTGGAGAGAAACCTTACACCTGTGAACAGTGTGGAAAGAGTTTCACGCATAAAGTAAACCTTAAGGTTCACATGACAGTTCACACTGGAGAGAAACCGTACAAGTGTGTTCAGTGTGAGAAGAGTTTCACATGTCAAAGCAGCCTGATACGTCATTTGAAAACTCATTCTGGAAAGAAACTGCAAAAGTCAAAGTACTAAAACATTGTTTTTCATCACACTTAAAGAACAATCATACAAATGTAAGACTTTATCTGTGTTCTTTGTTCAAGAGTGTATTGAGAAAAAAGCTGTGTGAAATCAAGGCTGTTCACACCGGAGCTGAATGTGGGCTACATCTGATCACCTTCATGAATCCTTCATCTCTTTTTGTTTCACCGTAAGGCTTTTTTTAATTTTTAATTTTTTTTTACTTCTGTGGCCATACCCAACCATTCGCTTTACTGTAGTTTCAAATATTGAGTGATTACAGTAGATTCCCTCAAATTACTATGACAATGACTATGTAGAGTATGTCACTCAATTCAATGTGTTGATTTCTCTGAATCGCAATATTAGTCAAACTTTTACCTTGCTGGGAAAAGCAACAATGTAACTGGAAGATTCTAAATGAATTGACATCAACTGAACAGAATGATTTGTTCCCATGGATTTTAAATGTATTTTAGCTTATTGTTTAATCAATTTAATGTTGTAATATCTGTTTACATTTATGGACTTCATCAGGAGAAGCATGAAAAATATTATTCTAGTTTGTGCAGGTCTTTTTTTTAAATCTACAGTTCATTATTGTTCAGTATTCAATATTACAAAAAGGAAAAAAGATAATTATTGTAGATTATTGTTCATAGTATTGTAATAATGAAACAAAATAATGCATTAATTGAGTTCATTGTATCCATGTGCAGTATAACCACTCATGAATTAGTCACATTTCCAGGGCTCTCAGAAGTAAAAGTCATCATAGTTATGTAAAGTAAACTGCAGCAAATATTTTTTTGTGTTCTCATTCGCCACAATAGCAAAAGAAAAAATCCATGATAGTGTTTCAGTGACTTTCTAAATAATGGGGAAAAGTAAATAAATAAATAAGACGTTGATTAGTCAAAAGAGTGTATTATGTCAGATTAACAGTCACTCCCTCATCTTTTGTACAGAAACACTTGCAAAGTATAGGTTCGTAAATGTACATTAATTTAACAAGCGAAAATATAATAGTTTCTACATTTAACATGCTAATAATTGTGGAAAGCACATAAAACACATCAGTGTGTAAACGGGACTTTTATTTTGGTGATGTGACGTCATAAAGCGGCGCCCCTAGCCCTGCATTTGTTGTGATTCGGCTGAAGAAAGGTTTGTGCTTTTTAAGTTTTTTAATCAATGCAAACTGTGGTCAATTTAAAAGTTTTTACAAGCTTTCAATCTTAAATACAACATTGTAATGCTTTGTTATTTTTGCGAGTAAAGTGCACCCTCATATTAATAACAGAAAATGCGTGACTCATTTTGCTCCGTAAATGTGAATCAGTACATCGTTCAAGTAGAAAGTGAGAGAAATGCGAATCTAAATCATCTGAACCGAATCAGTGGTGAAATGATTCAGTGATTCGAATCGATTGAATCGACTCATTCAGTGACAACAAACACAAACATGTATAATGATAACTTTTACAAACTGCAAATGTTTTCATGAAAGTGTAATTATTAAATGTTATGTACAAATAATTGAATGCAAAAATTAAATAATAAATGCTTAATATTAACTATTTGTGTAATACCTGTTTTAGTCAGGACATTTCGTCGCCTTAGAGTTTTTGCATTCCATAGACTTCTGTAGATAGAACCATTTTTGCTTTCTAAAAAAGGGCCCAAAATATACACAGCTTACAAAAGAAACATCAAATAATGTAAATAAGTTGCCACAGAATAAGAATATGTGAGTAACTCGATTTTGACAAAAATGTCAGATAGAACCTTATAATTCCAAGGTGACGATTTCCCATTAACTAGCCTATTACCCTGAGTCTCTTACCAGTGCACTGACCGCTGTAGTGAACACATAGAGATTTAGTTTGCATTTATTTTTGAGAATAATTACTTTCTGTTAATTATTCTAATCTTAAACAGGACAAAAGTGTCCAAACACAGAAAAAACTCTCCTGAATCAACAGAGATCCACGTGACACTATTATAAAGATGGTGTTTATTAAAGAGGAGAGTGAAGACCTGAAGATTGAAGAAACATTCAGAGTCAAACATGAAGATACTGAGGAACAAAGAAAGATGGATTTTATTAAAAAGGAGAATGAAGACGTGAAGATTGAAGAAACATTGAAACATGAAGATACTGAGGAACAAACAGGTTGGTTTTTATTCTTAAAGCTCATTACAGAAATGAATTATATTTATGAATAATGTCACATGAGTGTAGAAATGTTTTGACATTTGACAGAAGTGTAACAACTTCTTAACATTAAACCTAGTATCTGCTTCTAATACTAAAACCATTGATTTCTAGCACTTTAGCTAATTATGCTAAGATATGCATATGCTATGCTGATTATGCTAAGTACTAAGAAAATAATTTAGTTTGCACCAAGCAAACCTTGAAATGTTACCTACATGTTAATTTAAAGAATTTGGTAAGCAAATAAAACAAGTTAACACTTAG
This sequence comes from Garra rufa, assembly GCF_049309525.1. Classification (NCBI taxonomy): domain Eukaryota; kingdom Metazoa; phylum Chordata; class Actinopteri; order Cypriniformes; family Cyprinidae; genus Garra; species Garra rufa. The sequence continues at coordinate 37,154,627 of NC_133374.1, forward strand.
GCTACACCTAAATGAATCCACATACAATTGAAAACAGCCTTTTTGTTTTAAAATTTTCTCATCCGCACTGAAATGTTAGAAAATGTTAAATTCGCCTTACTGCGCATTACGTGAAACCTCATAAAAGCTCACTGAGACTGTACAAATTAAACAGATGATACTTTTTCATGCAATTCTTCAAGTAAGATCATTTCATTTACCAAAACTTATTTTTGTAGACCAAGACAATGTTGGAAATACAGAAAACAGTACAAAATAGGAGAAAACAGTGTTGTAAATATAAAGCAAGTCTGACAATAAAACAAACACAAATTAAGCCAAAACAAAAGCACAATCATTGAAGATAAATTCTGATGTAATTCTGTGAGGTGAAAGATTGTAATGTACAAGTTGTTAAACACACTTTAAGGTGATGAGTAGGCATAAATTGGGCTCAGGTTGTTGTTCTGTGGTGTTTTACATACATTGATTAATTTGTGGCGACTGACCACAATATCAAAACTGACCGCCACAAATAGATTTTCCAGAAGGCTTTAACTTTGTTGAACAAACATGAGCACTCTACGTTTCAAAATCAATGTTTTATATCACTGTTTCTCTGAAGGAAACCTTTCAGAATTGTCTTCAGAACATTTTCGATGTACTTTTCATTTTGTCTGCATGTAATGCCTGATAAAGCTACCAACATGTGAGTTCTCTCGATCTGAGAGCCAAGTCTTTTATAGTTGAGCACAGCAGTGCTCCCCTCACTTTCAAGAGTCACCAGTTAAAATGTAGGCTATTTTCTATTATTTCATTTTTAGATGGTACAGCTGTCATAAACCCAGAGAGAAAAGCTGCATGGCTAGAAACGTCTGATCAACTGAATGTGCAAATAGCAACCATGGTAAATTGTTTTCATATTTTATAGTTTTGGTTGCAGACTAAATTTCATTTATTATTTGTGAAAGAATGTCTATATACTTTCATGTTTGGACTGATACTAAAGTCAAAATATTTGTATATGAGAGAGTCAGTGGTAAGTAAAATCAGTGCATTCCTCTTGGTCCGTGTTACAGGATTCAGCATAGCCTGACGGTTAGCCTTCCTCGGACCAGTTTAGTTTAACAGCATTAGTTGCCCAGTGCTCCGGCTGCATGTTCCTGGTGTGTGTGTGTGTGTGTGTGTGTGTGTGTGTGAGTGTGTGTGTGTGTGTGTGTGTGTGTGTGTGTGTGTGTGTGTGTGTGTGTGTGTGTGTGTGTGTGTGTGTGTGTGTGTGTGTGTGTGTGTGCACCTGGTATTCATCACGTTGTGGGGACCAAATGTCCCCACAAGGATAGGAATACCAGTAGATTTTGACCTTGTGGGGACATTTCTCAGGTCCCCATGAGGAAACAGGCTTATAAATCATGCACAATGAGTTTTTTTGAGGAAGTAAAAGTGTGCACAATCTCCTGTGAGGGCTAGGTTTAGGTGTAGGGTAGGTGTAGGGCCATAGAAAGTACGGTTTGTACAGTATAAAAACCATTACGCCTATGGAATGTCCCCATGAAACATGTAAACCCAACGTGTGTGTGTGTGTGTGTGTGTGTAAGAGGAATGTCGAAGTAACAGATTTCAATGAGGAAAATAAGATGATGAGGAGCAGAACGCAGCAGAGAAGCATGCACAGCATTCAACTCAAACGTCGCGCGCGGTGACGTCATCACATGTGACAAACCTTGGGGTCATAGTGCACAGAACGTAATTACATCATAGGAAAACGTAAATGCAACAGCCAGTCCCCGCAAATCTATGAAACGTGTGCAAAGACGCACAAACCATTTTATTATTTTTTTGTTGTAAACGATTATTATGCAATTTGTGCAGACTCGTTACAATGTGAAAAGCAACGCAACAGGAGCATATTGTAGGCTTGATCTGAATGTGTAACTTCACCGATTTTGTATGCAAAAATAATTATTGTGCTAGCTACTTGGTTTCATTTTCTATGGGCTTTTAAACAGAGACACGCAAACGGGAGCGCCGACGCTCCCTTCGGTTTTAAAGGGTTAAAGCCAGAGTAAATTTAACCAAGGTTACGAGAGAGTAACAGAGGAAGAAAATGAATTTATATATTTTAAGTGGAAATCTAATAATACATAAATTATAAAAACGTATTTAAAATAAGTTTATTTATAAAAGAAAATCTTAATTTTATGTAAACACATACTATCAATTGGTTATATATGTGGCCAATAGTCAGCCGTCTTTGATTTAAGAAGGACCAATGAGAGCGCAGAATGCGGTAGGCACAGAAATTGATATCCGGGTTGCGCACATGGAATTCAAAGCAGAGTTAGCAGCAGCTCGCTTAACAAATGCATCGATTCATGTGGAGAACGGTTTTGCTTTATTTTTGCATTTGATTCTTGAAGAGAATATTTTCATTTTGCTTCATGAGAAATTGAGAAAGAGAAACGATCTCCTAGAGGAATTTTGATAAAGAATATTGTAAGTAATACTCTATTTTCTTCTGAAACGCTGGTCCGGGTATTTCATAGAGTAAGCGCTACATAAAGATTGCAGCAGCATCCTTTAAGGTCAACACAGAGAACCAAAAGAAACGTAAATGTCCTAAGAGGGACAGTAGCTGTCATTACTGTGGCAAACATGGACACAGGATGAAAGAATGTAGAAAAAACAAAAAATACGTAAAAGAAATGAACAATGTAAATCAGCTTTTACACAGTCTGCTAGCAATGCTAAAACAGAATCTCCCCACTACACCAAACTCACTGGGCAGCTTGCTGAGGTGCTAACCGTTAAGGCCCAGTAATCTACAACAAAGATGAAAGACTCTTTGTAAAGAGAACAAAAGGAAGTTGAATAACACTTCCCCCAAACTTGGGGACACTAGTTAAGTACACTCACAGCCATAACTGTTATATTCCAGAATATTCTATTCAGTCACCCATCCTCTGTTATGATGTCTACCAGGACTGATGTTTAATTAGAGGACAGAAATGTAGTGATTGCATTGTTTTGAAAATAAATTAATTTTTTTGTTCTGCATAAGAAACTCATGTCTCACACTATACAGTGTGCACAACACCTAAAGGGACAGACTAGGACACACAAACCAGTGAGGAGCCCAGGAAAGAACCGAAGTGCAACAGGCCTCGGGGGCCAACCCTGTGGTGAAGACTTCCTCATAGGTTTTTCCCCATTAGTTGTTTTATCCCCACCTCACTGGTCCATAGGTGTCAAATTAAGATTCGGTTAAGAAAAAAAACACTATACGATCACTATACGTTTAATGTAATAAATAAAACCACTATACGATCAACAGAAGTCTAAAAATGTCTATGCATGAATACAGCTGGTCTGCTTTCAGGTATGTGTGTATGCCAAGTCATCTTCATAAGAGAAACCCTGGTGTAAAGCAGCACTTCAGACATCCATGAACAAGCTTCATAAGGACAAAGAGTGATCTGAGTGACTCTACGTGGGAAACAGACTACAGAAAACAGACTTCACAGCTATTCAGGCGCCATAGACTTCAAGACTTCCACTCTTATGCTACATGATTTTCTGTGACATCATGTAGTTTGTGCGACATGTTACTATCCCTTGTCGAATGTGTCAACAGTTATGGTTCTGAAAATAACTATTACTCCTATGTAAATCTAGGACAAGACACAGAACAAGTGCCTGTAACTTCAAGTTACATGACTGCAAGATGGGGCTTATGTTAACCAACATAGGCTATAGAATGGACTTATGAAAGTTTAAATTTGTATTATGTTAGAGTTATTAGAACTCTCAAAGGGGGGACTGAATGATTACAAATTTAAGAATCTGTTAAAGATTTGTTGATCCTACACTGTATTTAGCATTTATGGTAAATACGAGGACATTAGACAAATTACTCTCTCAAGCAAAGTTTGTAGGCAGAGGTTCCTGCCAGCTCCTGTTCTCTTACAGTTCCTGAACAGGTTTCCCAAGTTAAGTGTGAATTCTAAGCTCAAAGTACAGCTATGCCTTTGTCTCTATGATAATGTGAAGGTATAGGCAATACTGTCAGACTGATTGGATTAGCACCTATGCCTTTGAATGACACTGTTATGATAATGAGATCAGGGCTGGGGGAACTCTGGTAATGGATTGATTCCTGTATTGCATTTGCATGCTTTGTTTAGATTAACTCCACCTCTATCCCTCCTCCTTGGAAATGTATATAAACTATAATGTATCTGACTTAGTCAGACGACTTTTCGATGACTGCAGCGACGCACAGCTAGGATCTCAATAAAATGAAACTTCTGCTTCAAGATATCCAAACGTCTCCTGGTCTCTGAGAAAAAGTTTTCAGAGCTCCGTTTTCAGTAGGCCATTGATGAACTTGAGCATGGATGCCCCCTCAGCTCCTTCTTTAATGGCATAGATTCGGATATTATTTCGCCGTGACCGACCTTAGAGATCCCTGATCTTGTCGTGCATCGTCTTTTGATCTTTCAAAGCATGGAATAGTGCGAACTTCAGTTCAGCGTTTTCAGATTCAAGTCCAGTAATTCGTTCCTCCGTCTCATCTAATCGCGAGCTATGCGACTGAATATCCTCAGCAATATCTTGCAGCTTCTTGTTTATGTCTGTTTTAACTTTTCAACTTCAGTTTTTATATCCTCCCTAAACTCTTCATTGAATTGGCTAAATTCTTTTCTTAACTCCGTCTTCAAGTCGGATATATCTTTGCTGAGCGCTCACATTGCGCCTAAAGTTTCGGTGCCCTCATTCTCTGATGGAGGTTTATCATTGCCATCCACCGTCTGATTACTCTCCTCAGCTGTTTTTTTTGTTTTGTCAGTCCTTTTTTAGGCTCCTCCCCACTCATTTTACCGTCGTTTTTCGTATTTGAATAAGGAATTCTTCGAGTATTGGGGCTTTTTCCACTCAATGACCGGAGTTATAGTTTTATGCTGCCATCTTGCGCCTCGCTCCAACCGGAAGCCTCCATAAAGCTACATTTTCACAACTCTCTTTTAACATAATTGCATCGACATGCATTATAAATCACTAATGCAACTACTGAAACAGAGAGAGATAATTAAAATGCAAAAGACAACCAAGGCTCAAGAGTCCAACTAAAACATCACCATAATGGTGACTTAAAACATAATCAAACCACTGTGAACTAGAGCTAAACCACTGTTAATTCTCAATAAGATGCAATATGATGATAGAAATGATGTCTGTAATAAGTGAGGATGTTAATGGTGTTTGTGTTTAATTCTCCTCTGGTGAGATCTTGACAGATTTAATGTGTTCATCTGTTATACAGTTGATTTTTATCCAAGGCTGTGTGACTTATATATAGGATAGATCCTTTTAATGGTGTATCTTCAAAAAAAATACATTGTAGTAATTTACTGTAAAAGACCTACAGTAACAAGCTGCAGTGTAAGCTGTGCAGTAAAGCCATGTAGTGTGCACCTTGCATTACCCTTTAGAGTGTTGCCATCTGCAGAAACCACAAGCATGTCGGGTGTACATGCTGGGCAGGTAAAGTGCTCCACGTTTGCAATTTTCTCACATAGAAACTGGCAGAAAGTGTATTCCATGAAACTTCTCTGAAACACATCTCCATGTATTTTACCCTTCTGTAAATGTGCAAATAGTTTTGAGAAAAATAAAATTAAACAGCCAATGGTATCTAATTAATGCAATCTTCATCCACACTGATCTTACTCTTCCAAACTGCTCTTCGATTCATGAGTCTTCTGCTCTAACAGACGCAAAAAGCCCTGTCTTGAAAAACCCGGGGCAACGGTTTTCATCTCCTCAAATGTGCTGAACACATCAACTGAAAACAGTGTGTCAGAATTTACAGATGCTGGCCAATAACCACTTCTTGTGAGGTCGCTTCTGTCAGGTGTCCATTGTGATAGACACATTCTGCACGCCAATCTGGGCAAGTACAAGTCATAACGACCTGAAAAGAATGTAACTTATCGTATGAATATCTTTTGACACATAACTGCAAAAACAAAAAATAAAGTCTACCTACCATTTATGCAAATCAGAATAGTTGCCCTGCCAGCAGATTCAGTAATGTTTGAAGGGCCACAGGTGCACAGCCGGTCAGGTCTCACTGTAGGCAACAGCCGAACTAAAAATAAATTGCATTTTGAAAAGAGCTTAAAGAAGGAGTGTCTGATTGCTATTTCACCAAAATAATCAGAGCAGTACCTTGATTTTTCAATGTATATCTGCCATTTCCTTTCGCACCGCACATAGTTGGTGGAATGGGCCTGTAAAATCGATCAATGCAGGACTCTCTGTTATGGAGTGCCAGTTTTGTGTGGCAAATTAAATCACACTCCATACACAGCCACTCTTCCGGCATGCAGTCTCTGCAATGAATAATGGCAGGCGAAGAGCATTGACTGCATTTATTTTCCCTGACCACTTGGAGAACAACAAGCAGTCCAGGTGGTAGGGCCTTGCTTTCTGCCACTCATCCTGGGCTGCAGACTGGCGCAAGCTCCATGATGAGGATGTCGAAGGACCTTCTGAAGCTTCAACAGTTGTGGCCAGAATCTCCTTTGGTTTCTGCATCTCACTGTCTGTAAGTAGGACATAAAAAAGCTCCTTTGTGGTTCTGGAAAGACTAAATTATTGGTATACAATACAGTAAAGTAACAAAGAACACTTTCACACTGTTCATTTATTTAAAATAATGACAATAAGGAGTCATCCTTCCAAGTAAGTTCTGTTCCGTCACCATAGGTACCTCCTCATCTGGTTCACAAGGATTCAGGACTGAAAGATATTGTGATAAAGTCTCCCATAATTAGATTTTGCAGTTTGGTGCAAGTAAATCAACATGGTATTCTGGCACCATGCATGCAAAGAAAAATAACTACTGTAATGTTACTGCATCACGCATTGATGTGATGCTGAGACAAAGTTTGTCTGGAAAAATTAGTAGCAAGGGGGCACTGGTACCCTGGAATGACAACAAAAAAAGGAATTGTAACAATCAAAAGCAGGGATACATTTACAGATGATTCTCTCTCTCTCTCTCTCTCTCTCTCTCTCTCTCTCTCTCACGCATTCTCTGTCTATTTGTGTTTTTATGTACGTTTGTCTATGTGCGATCCTTTGTAAGTAGATTTAGTTTAATAAACAACCATATATTGACATATAATGATTCTCTGTGCTAATTGCTTACATTACAACAGTCACTTAAACTGTTTCGATCTCATATTGCTACCTTAAGCCCTATTTTGTTCAAATTGTTTTAACTCCATTCTGATTAGTAAAACACGTTGCCATGATGACGAGCCAACGTAATAGTAATGAGTATCACTGAAGAATTTGCTGGACAAAGAAACAAGTCGATATCATCATTACTGTTACTAATCGGAAACTGGAAATTGCGTATATTTAATGACAGTTATTATACACAATTTCCTGTGAGTTAAACTACTTTCCCTGACTGAAATGTATGTTTTAAATAACTCATTTCATCCTATTCATTGGTCAAAATGACCTGGTGGAGATTTGCAGTGCACAGGTGATGAGAGAAACATAGTCTCATACTTGTACACACATATTGATCAATCTGAAATTCTTTGAGCTAACCAAAATTCTCTACAACACTGAACGAGAACCTGTTTCATTCGGATCACCAGTACACTGAACGAGAACCGGTTTCGTTCGGATCACCAGTACGCTGAACGAGAACCTGTTTCGTTCGGATCACCAGTACACTGAACGAGAACCGGTTTCGTTTGGATCACCAGTACGCTGAACGAGAACCGGTTTCTTTTGGATGCGTCCAATTTGAGAATCAGTGAGCTGATATTGTTCGCATGCGTGAATCGTGCAGCTGCCAAACATAAACAAGCTCCTGCTATGACTCCATCTGAACCAAACTAGTTCTTTTTTACAACTGTCTCAGTGCTAATGCTATGAGTGCGGTTAACTGAGGACTTGAATGAGGGGATCTGGTGAAACGTATGTTTATAACAAATAAGTCTTTATGGATTGTGCATGTGCATAGTAAGCTGATCGTGTTTCTGATTAGAATTAATTTATCTTATAATTTATTATATCAAGACTTGTAAAACGTATTCATATGATCACTGCATGTAACTGTATATGGGTGCTTAGATGCAAAACTTAATTGTCAGAAACTTATGAAAATTATGTTTAAGTTATTAGCTACTGACTTTATTTGAATGTTGACTTGAGTCCCGGCCCCATCATTACGTTAATGATGTCATTACGTCATAGCGTAAAAGAACTGGTGAACCGGTTTTTTGAACCGGTTCTTTGAAACAAACTGTCCGAAAGAACTGGTTTGCAGATAAGAACCGAACTTCCCATCACTAGTGAGAAGATGCTGAAGTCTTCTGCTCTTTCACAGCTGAATCTGATCTGATTCTGAGAAGACGTGTGCAGATTCTGTAATAATGTCAAAAAAAGAGTCTTTATATTGAGATGTGTGTGGAAATCGGTCAAACCAAGCAATTTCATTTTTTATATTGTGTATGAAAATTTGCTGTTCATGGGATCATGACACGAGGTAAGATGTTGTCTTGATCATCACATATTTGTCAGTTTATTGTCAATATATTAATAGTTTTTCTTTAAATATTTTAGACAAAGTATTACTGATTGTCAGCCACAGTTTTGTGAAGTGGGCTGAAGGCTGCCTGGAAGCCTAACCTAGGTCTGCGGAGCACCAGTGTGAAGTGGCATGGGAAAGGAGGGATGAGATGGAGCCAGCTACTGCCTGCCATCCTCATAACTGGACTGAAACCAGACGTCCTGGTGATCCATGCTGGCGGAAATGATCTAGGCTTTCTAAGGAGTCTGGATCTTCTAAGATGTATAAGGAAGGACATTTCTGCACTGCAGAAAGTCACCAGTGCCAAGGTGATTTTCTCCGACATCACTGAGAGGTTTGTTTGGAGGTATAGGGAGAAGGCCGGAAGATAAATAAAGCCTGGAAATTCGTTAACAGCGCCATGGCAAAATTCATGGCTGAGACTGGTGGTGTGTTTATTGACAACCACATAATAACAAAGAAGAGAGGTGAACTGTTCAGGTGGGATGAGGTTCATCTGTCTAATGAGGCAAATTATGTTTTTGAAAAACAACTTATCATATGAATAAATGATTAACCTAAAAAAAAAAATATATATATATATATATATATATATATATATATATATATAAAACTATATCATACACTTGAATTATGAGCTAAGTTGATTTTATTATGTATTATTACTGTAGGATTTCGGTTACGCAAAGCGCAAGTAACGATCATCACACTCCAAGGATGATCAAAGATTCTTTCATCTTCATCTGATGATCACTGATCACCCCAGGAAACAAAGCAGCAATAAAGATAATCCTATCAGGCGAACAATGTGTGATTTGTGCTGAGACTCATAAAAACAAAGGGTCTTGTCACCTCTAGCCAAACCCCTGGCCAGAATTCGCTGATACCGGAAAAGAGCAATCTTTTGAGATCGCCCCCCCTCTGAGATTCTCCAAAAGAACCAGTTGTCCGCTCACTTGTGACTCAAGTTATAAGATAAAATTGATTGAGTTAGGAATGAACAAAGGAGAACGATTGATTCCAGACTGGCCACTTTGGCCACTGAACTTCCCATGGCCCTCTTCAAGCCTATGGCCTTTCAGACACCCTTTCAAATGGGACTCACACCACATGATTAAATGTGCTAGCAAATATGATACAAAAAAAAGAAAAGAAACAAAGAACGCTATTTCAATCACTCGACTTACTATGCAAAGGGATAGGGAATCCACCTTCCTGCATGTTCAATGCTTGCCATGTAACTGTGTGTGTTTCTATGCCTGGGGTGCCTTAGCAAACAAGTTCCCAAATGAGCATCCTATATGTAACATGTATCCATGTTTAGTGTTGAATGAACGATCGTGATGAATGCAGCTCGCCTGAATGAATGAGAAATTTATATTGTGTACACTTTATGCATTGTAATAATTTTATTGAAGTTAATTACAAAACTTGCAGAGATAGGGTCATTTTGAGTTGCCCCAAAGAAGGGACAGCCCAGGGTTGTAGCTCCACCCCGCAGCAATATCCGATTGGCTCCCGGCATCATGGGGCGTGCTTAGCGGCACGCTCAAAACCCCATGGTGACAATAGTTTGTCGCCTTTCGCCTCACTCAACGCTTTTCGTCTCTTGTGGTTTGAGTGCGTCCCATCTGCACTCACCCGCTGGACCAAGCACGCGATCGTGCCAGCACACTCTACAGAACAGCGCTTGAACTGCCAGAACTGAACGAGAAGAGTCCAAGAGCCCTGAAAAGACTTGTAGCTCTCCTCTGCAGAAGATTGCCTGCTCAATTCAACTGCAAGGCGTTCTTGCCCTCCAGAACTCTCCAGAAACTGCAAAGACTTCTGACCCGGCTTGAACCGTCAGAGCCTACACGCCTTGCAACTCAGGCGCCCGCAGGACTCTGAACGCAACAACCCGTGTAACCTGGCAACCGCGGCCAGAATAGCGGTACAGCAACTCCCGTTGCCCAACCCTCATCTACAAAGGATTCCCAAAGACTGACCAGCAACCAACCAGAATACCTGCCGAGACGAGCCCACAGAGGAAATCCCCATTCGGCACGAGCGCAAGTAGACAGGGTCTCCCATTCTTGTTGAATCTGGTGCGATATAATTTAAGTTAGATCTCTGCTTTCGTGGTTTTCTAGGGTTGCGATTTGAGAGCTAGTAGCAGTACTAGAACAATCTTGGGGTTCTTAAAATCCATAACTTACCATTTCTGAAACTGTATGAGTGCGCGTGTGAATGTGTGTGTGTATGTGTGTTTATGTGTTAGTAGCTTAGATTTTGTATCCTAGAGTAGTTCAATAAATCATTGTTTCATTGTAAGAAGTTGTCTTGACTTTTATGTTCACAAAGTTTTATCTTCGCCCAGATCAAGCTACCTAGCTTAAAATTTCCTAAAGTAATAATTCTGTTTATTTATGCTCCTGACCATGAGCGTAATATAAACTTCGGAATTGATAAGGTATATTGATTTGACCGATTCGGTGGACGAATGGTCAAGAAACATAAACTATTAATTCTAAATCGATTTCCCTGAATCTTTCGATTCGATTCATTATTTGAATCATTATAAACTTGAGCATAATTCTTACATTACATATTCCTGCAGAGGGCGCCAACGGCCTGGTTTCTTCACAGCGCGATTCAATGACGTTTAAATAAATTACATTTGAATATTTGGACCTAATTTAGGGCAATTTTTATTTGAAATTGAGATGCATATTTAGAAATATCTTTATGTATTCTGCTGTGTTGGCATGACAGATAATTTACGTTACAAATCCTGTCAGATAACACACACACGCACACTTTTCCCAGATGAATGTAAGGCATTCTTGACTCACAGCATATACAAAGGAAGAGTTTGTGGACCGAGCTGCTGAGATAGAGTCGCACTCCAAGCTTGTAAATAATAGTGTGTAACACACTTGGTAGACAACAAGCGTGATTCAGTTTTTTTTGGGGTTCTTTGTTTATTCAGTCAGCAATTTCACAGATCTCGCAGAGCACCGTATCACACAGCAACGCATAAAACTACTACTACTAACTCGTCTCCTTTTTTCCGCTTTTTCAGGTATGCTCTGGGGATTTCCATCTGGCTACCGCCACCCACTGGACACTCATCGCCTAACTGTGAGTATGCAAGAAATGCATGCATGTACTGAATCTTTTCACAAAGTTAACAATTTTAGAACAAACATTACAGGAAAAAGATTAATATATTTTAGATTTCTCCACATTCTCCCCTACAAAACAGAATGTAGTCTCGACATTCTCAGAATACATTACTGGTTATTCACCAGTGAGATTACTTCTTAGTTAGGAGTCAGTGATTAAAAAGTCCAAGTACGCGTGCTATCCTTTTACACGCTACACACAACATTTATCTCCTTTTCAATGTAGTGAGTTTGCAGCAGACATCATTGTGCACCATGATCTTCTACCACGATCACTGTCCATCAACAGGAATCTGTACTCTCACTGAAGGAATGTAACCTTTCACCATTGAAACAATCTACTATGTAAGTGTATTCTTCTTAAATGTAAGGGCTATGATTTTATCATTCGAACTGAAAAAATCTTAAATTGTGCTCTTGTTTTATTACACTTATCAACTAAACTGATTAAACTATTAGCTGGAACTCTCATTTAATTAACATTCTAACTAAAACTCATTTTCTTTCGATCTAATTCAACAGCTTACCTATTTACAATGCTAGGCTGACCTAGGGTATGATAAGTAAACATTCTTTTTGCTTTTCTGTTTCTCAAAGGATATGTTCTTTTGCAGGCTGGTTGTGAAGGAGTCTCCGTGTCACTCTCTTCAGCATAATCTGTTTCTCTGACTGCTCTTCTTGAGGATGACACATCATTTTCTCCCCTTCCTGCTCCTTGCTCATCTTCTTCCTCTCCTGCCCCTTGCTCATCTTCCTCCTCTAGATCTGCATCGTTTAACATCACTGCGTCCTCTGGATGAGGTTCTGGAGGTTCTGACTGTAGATGCCTACTGTCATTTCGACTCTCCCCGTCGATTCTCACTCCAACCAGGCCTCTCCAATCTTCTTCACCGTCTGAACTGTCACCATGCATTTGATTTTTCTGTGTCGTTGGTTTTCCAATTTTTTTCTTCTCTTTTCCAGGTCTTCCAGGGAGATGTTCCTTTTCAACAGGTAAGTAATCACACGGGAGCAACAGGTTTCTATGCAGTATTCTTGTTTTAGCTTTACCATTTTCAGGTCGAACTTCATATACTGGACTATCCTGGTACTTCCTTTGAGTGACAACATAAACTTCCTTTTCCCAGAATGGCCGAAGTTTCCCGGGTCCGCCTTTTTCCTTGAAGTTACGGACTAGGACTCTGTTACCAGGGAACAATTCAGCTCCGTGCACTTTCTTGTCGTAGAGAGCTTTTCCTCTTTCCTTCTCTCTGTTTGACATTCTTGAGGCTAACTCATAAGCTTCCATCATTCTCTTCCTCCAGCCCTCAGCATACTCATGATAAGAAGAGCTTTGGTCCTTTGCTGGAACACCAAACATGATATCAATGGGCAACCTGGGTGTACGGCCGAAGAGGAGATAATAGGGTGCAAACCCTGTCGCCTCATTTCTTGTACAGTTATATGCATTCACAACCTTTGCGAGAGATGTCTTCCAGTCAGCTTTGGCAGTTTCAGGCAAGGTCCTCAGCATTGCGAGCAACGTTCGGTTAAACCGTTCAACCTGCCCGTTCCCCTGAGGGTGATGTGGTGTTGTGTGGGAGCCTTGCACACCACTGTACTCTTGTAACTTTGCAAACAACTTATTGTCGAATTCCTTGCCTTGATCGTGGTGCAGTTTCGTTGGGAACCCAAACTTCAAAACAAAGTCGCCAAACACTTTCTCTGCAGCTGTCTTAGCGCTCTTGTTTCTGCACGCATATGCTTGAGCGAACCGTGTGAAGTGGTCCATCACAACTAAGATGTATTCATAACCTCCTTTACATGTCTCTAGATGTAAAAAATCAATAGAGACCAGCTCAAATGGATAAGTGGTGGTTATATTGGTCAGAGGAGCTCGGGTCACCCTGTTTGGACGCTTGCTTTTCAGGCAACTGCAAACACGTGTGACATAGTGTTCCACTTCTCTTTGCATGTGGGCCCAATAAAATCGATCCCTGATCAGGTTCAGCACTCGCTCTGCCCCTAGATGGCCCATGTCTTGATGTAACTCCTTATAAACAAGCTCATGATATCTTTTTGGCAGGACCAGCTGATGGCGGGTTGCTGTTTTACGGAACAAGATACCGTGCTCATTCAAATATAGTCTGGCTTTTTCCCTCATCAGTCCACGGCACTCTTTTATGAAGGTATTTTTGGTGCAAAACTACTGAACACATGTGCGAGCGGAATTTGTAGCTGTAGAGCATACCCACACATGTGTATCAATAAATTTGAAGTCACAGAGAAAATTTTTTTAGGAGTTGTAAACTTGTAGATTTTTTTCCTCTCCTACAAACACAACACAACAGTTACACCTTCACACATTCTTCACTGCAGGTGCACAAATCCGATTCTACGAATCACACATGAAGAAACTCGTACGCTCACATTTTTTGTACAGTTGCTGCAGTGAATATGGTGCAAAACGCATTCGCACACCCGTATCAAAAATGTGAAGTCACGGACAAATTTTACACACCCGCAAATTAATATGTGAATCCATACAATGAGAGTTGCAAACTTGTAGAATATCTGATCACAAATGCATTACTTTTCTTGGATAGTTTTCTAACATAATCGCAAGTCCAATTACTACAACTGCTTGAATCTGCTGCTACGAGTCTCAAACGCAGATTTTTCGCCTTCAAATGACAAGTTCCGCGCGCTCTCACTTTTGCACCATATACTCCGTGAAATGTGGAGCAAAAGTGATTTGTGCATCTGTGAGGCAGCGGCAGGCAGGCCCTGTTCAGAGAGCAGAGAATTTCGGCCAATCACCGCGCTGGCGATGTGAAGGACCAATAAAGGTAGGCCTATGCTTTTTTCTTATCTCCCCCCTGCAATCATTCACCGTTATACATTTGTTTAAGTAGTTTTAATATGTGCGCTGGTCGTCTAAGTTGGTAATCATTGTTTCTTAGTTGGGTTAATTAGCCTTTATTATTTCCTAACGTATCTGTACTGTTAAGTTTGCTATTCAATCGTCTCATAATTAAAGATACTCTCATATTAAACGATGTAAGTTATTCCTTATATTCTCTTCTGCTTTACCTTCTAGAAAAATGACAGAACAGTCTCATATCACATCAAATGTGTAACGTAACAATGTTTTTCTTTCTTTTTGTTTGGTTTGTTTTTTATTCTTAAACTATGTAAATAGTGATTTTATATTTCATGGAACACCAATTTGCAGTAATTTTGGATTTAAAACATGCTTTAAATCGTATTGGCTTTATATAATGTTAATTAACCTGCTCTGTGACTCACTGCAGCTTCCAATTATGCCTACTGGGCAAATAAAATACCTTTACTTTACTATGG
>NC_133374.1:37170231-37206661 GCF_049309525.1 Garra rufa
CATGCTTTAAATCGTATTGGCTTTATATAATGTTAATTAACCTGCTCTGTGACTCACTGCAGCTTCCAATTATGCCTACTGGGCAAATAAAATACCTTTACTTTACTATGGTAACGTTATTCCTATAGGCCTAAATGTTACCATCCACCAAAAACAAACCAAACCAAAAGAAAGAAAAACATTGTTACGTTACACATTTGATGTGATATGAGACTGTTCTGTCATTTTTCTAGAAGGTAAAGCAGAAGAGAATATAAGGAATAACTTACATCGTTTAATATGAGAGTATCTTTAATTATGAGACGATTGAATAGCAAACTTAACAGTACAGATACGTTAGGAAATAATAAAGGCTAATTAACCCAACTAAGAAACAATGATTACCAACTTAGACGACCAGCGCACATATTAAAACTACTTAAACAAATGTATAACGGTGAATGATTGCAGGGGGGAGATAAGAAAAAAGCATACCTTTATTGGTCCTTCACATCGCCAGCGCGGTGATTGGCCGAAATTCTCTGCTCTCTGAACAGGGCCTGCCTGCCGCTGCCTCACAGATGCACAAATCACTTTTGCTCCACATTTCACGGAGTATATGGTGCAAAAGTGAGAGCGCGCGGAACTTGTCATTTGAAGGCGAAAAATCTGCGTTTGAGACTCGTAGCAGCAGATTCAAGCAGTTGTAGTAATTGGACTTGCGATTATGTTAGAAAACTATCCAAGAAAAGTAATGCATTTGTGATCAGATATTCTACAAGTTTGCAACTCTCATTGTATGGATTCACATATTAATTTGCGGGTGTGTAAAATTTGTCCGTGACTTCACATTTTTGATACGGGTGTGCGAATGCGTTTTGCACCATATTCACTGCAGCAACTGTACAAAAAAATGTGAGCGTACGAGTTTCTTCATGTGTGATTCGTAGAATCGGATTTGTGCACCTGCAGTGAAGAATGTGTGAAGGTGTAACTGTTGTGTTGTGTTTGTAGGAGAGGAAAAAAAATCTACAAGTTTACAACTCCTAAAAAATTTTTCTCTGTGACTTCAAATTTATTGATACACATGTGTGGGTATGCTCTACAGCTACAAATTCCGCTCGCACATGTGTTCAGTAGTTTTGCACCAAAAATACCTTCATACTCTTTGCCCTGGCTCCTGTTCATGGACCGTGATTTCGACTTGAGCCACATCAAGACCTCTCTGATTTCAGGGTCATCTTCTTGGGCTTTCCTCAGAACTTCCTTGGGGATCTCTGCAACTGACGTGAACAGCTCCTCCGCCTGTTCCCCCGACAGCGCTGACTTGATTGTAAGTGGGCACAACCACGGGCCTCTCTCCTCACTTTGTACCTTCACTGACTGAGTTATACTAACCATGACATCAGGGTGCACTTCTTCCGAGCAGGTTTCCAGGTACTGTTCCATTGACAGTGGCATGCGCGAGAGGCCGTCAGCATCCCCATTTGACTTTCCTGGACGATATTTGATGGTAAATCGAAAATCGGCAAGTTCAGCTACCCATCTGTATGTGGTGGCATTTAACTTAGCTGTTGACATCACATATGTAAGAGGATTATTATCGGTGTATACAGTAAATGATGGTGCATGGTAGACATAATCTCTAAACCTCTCACATATGGCCCACTTCATGGCCAAAAACTCCAACTTTCCCGAATGAAGATGGTAATTTTTCTCAGGAGGGGTTAGGGCTCTCGATCCATATGCTATCACTACTAACTTGCCTCCTTGCCTTTGATACAGCACTGCTCCGAGGCCCTCCTGTGATGCATCACAGTGAAGTACAAAGGGTCGATTCAGATCTGGATATCCGAGGACGGGTGGATTGGACAAGCAGTCAATCAACTCAGAGAGGACCTTTTGATGCTCATTTGTCCATGTGATTGGACATAACGATGCAAGCTGTCCCTGGCGACTTTTCTCCTTGCTCTTCTGCTTCAGCAATACTCTTTCTTTTGGTTTTGTTGTTTCAGTGAGCAGCTTATAAAGAGGTGCGGCCTTGCGGGAAAAGTTCTCAATGTATGACCGGTAGTAAGAAAGAAATCCTAATAACCTTCTCACCTCTCCAACTGTCTTAGGGGTCCTCTCCTTCAGTGCTTGGACAGGAGCAATGTCGGCTGGATCCATCGTGTACCCTTCTTTGGTCACCAGCCTCCCTAGGAATCGTACCTGCTTCTGGAACACTTCACATTTTCTAGGTGTTAGCTTGACACCATACTTCTGGTAACACTGCAACACTTTTCTAAGGTCCTGAAGATGATTATCAAATGTTTTTGAATGGACTAGGTTATCATCTAAATAAGGTTGACATACCTCATCCCGCAGTTCCCTCAGGCACTCCTCCATGCTTCTTTGAAACTCGGCGGGTGCGTTTGATAATCCGAAGGGGATCCTCACCCATTCATATAACCCCCACGGTGTTATGAATGTAGTGAGAGGTCGGCTGGATTCCTCTACAAACCCCTGATGGTAGGCTTTGCCTTGATCAAGGACCGAAAACCAAGCACTGCCCACCAAGCTGTCAAGCATGTCCTGTATACGGGGTATGGGGTGTCTGTCTGGAATGGATTTCTTATTTAGCTCCCGGTAGTCACAGCAGAGGCGTAGGGTTCCATCTTTCTTGCGCACGCAGACTACTGGTGAAGAATATGGTGACTTCGATTTAGTAATCCATCCCTTATTTAAGAGATCCTCCAGGTATTCTTTAACCTCTTTATGCAGTGGCTTCGGGACAGACATGTATGTGTGCTTCACAGGTGTGGTATCATGGAGGCGGATTATAAGCTGAAGAGATGGGATACATCCTACATCGCTATCATCATGGGCAAAGGCACCACTTTCCTCCCTTAAAAGCCGTTTTACTTTCTGTTGCTGTTCGGGTGTTAAGTGATCAATGCAAACAGGAGGGTCCCATAAACTACTCTGAGTTTTTAATGTTGTCTCAACATTTTCTGTAGAGTGAATAATGTCACTGTCTTTGAGGGGTGAGCTTTGAGTGGTGTGTACTATGGTCTGGCATACACTCTCTTGCTGGGCTCTTGCTGGTCTCACCTCAGCTGGGTATACAGCCTTTACTCGCTGTATATGACCCAGAACTGCACGTGGAGGAAGGTCAATGTCATGGACAGTATCATTAACCACAGGAATGCAGATGCACGAACAAGTTCCCCTCTGGAGGCGGACAATGTTTTCCTCCACCCTCAACCCATCGGGCCCCCGTGCACACTCATCCGGCACGAAAAGGGCGTCTTGGTCAGATAATAAAGGACCCGTTTTTATGCAACATTTAACAGCTATAGCCTGTTTAGCTGGAATTTTTGTTACTGACCTTCCTGTTTTCGCTACTCCATCACTGCATCCATCGTCCTGACTTCTCACTAAGTTCAGCAACACCTCTGCTTTCTTACAATCACAGGACAGGGCAGTACTCATGGCTTTGGTTGTTACACTGGTAGGTTGCTCAACACCGTTGTTCAGAAGATATTCAATAACATTGTACCCAATAATGGGCTCCTCTGCCACCCCATCATCAGCAGACACTAATACAGGTACCTCCACTTCCAGCGGTGTGGCTTCATCTGTTCCCAGCTTGAACGTCACTTCGACCCAGCTTTCAAATGGAATGGCTGTTTGATTTACTGCTCGACCGGTGAGACTTCCAGGACCTAGGATCTCTTCAAGGCTGTGTAGCGTGGTGTGTGGGAGATGCTCTTTTCTCCACTTTTCATTCATGAGACAGACTTGTGAGCCAGTATCCCAGAGCGCTTGCGTTGCCACACCATCGAAGAAACAGTTTACCAGACATTTCTCTCCAATCAAATTCAGTAACTGTGCATTGTGTTTGGTGGATAGCTGATTAGCACTTACTGAACGGATGAGCTGTCGGTAGGTCTCCTTCTGCTTTGCTGTTTCACGGGCCTCCAACTGCTTGATGCTGTCACACAGAAGTACATTTTGATGTTCCGACCACTGAGGTAATGTTGTGTGAGCTGTTATGGCCATGCTACTAGCTGAATGTCCTCTTTCTGTTCTTCCTGTCGGTTGTCCCCGGCACCCTCTGGAAAGATGCCCACTTTGCCCACATTTAAAACAGTGGTCACACTGGTCACCTCTACCATGCTCCTGACACCCACGACATCCCCGCCTTCTCTCTCTCTGCTGCGTCCAACGGTAAGTTGTCATCACTTTCCTGATTTCTCCAATCTCCTCTTTAAGTTGCTTAACGGCCTCATAGAGCTCTGAGTCTTTCTTGTCGGTGACCTGTGGTGTTTTTAAAGCTTTTACTTGTGTGTGCGCGAACTGTTCTTTTCCGGTGACAGCATGAACCCTTCCGTCTTGACTTTGATGCAAATTTGCCTGACACTCACTGACTTTGGTCTCTTTAACGTGGGCATTTTTCTTGAACTTTTGCTGGCGTTCCGACTCCAGACTTGCAGCTTCATTCATTTTTGTGATGAGAACTTCATCTGTGACTGTAGGATCATCAAGGTAGACTTTAAGTTGGTATTTAATGTGGTCGTTTAACAGGCCTGTCCCCAGTGCACGTAGGAATCTCCTCTGTATGAGATCTGGGCTGTATGATTCTTCTCCATCTGGCTCTCGAGCAGCAGCTAACAGTCTTTCTTTTAGTTCAATAGCTCGGAAGAGGAAGTTTTGTGGTGATTCACGGCTTTCTTGAGTTACATTTATCAGTCTATGATACAGGTCGGTTGAGCTTTCTTCTTTATAATGGCCTTTAAGAATTGTGCGCAGCTGGGAAAGGGTTAAATCTGTCTTAATCTCCAGCATATCACGCAGGCTCATACCTGGACTGATTGCTCTGATCACAGCATCAATTATCTCAGACTCTCTGTGTCCTTTATTTATTCCAGCATCAATTTGGTGCATCAAATTGTTGTATGATAACTTATCTTTCTGTCCCCTTTCTCCTATTTGACCATTAATCTTAAAATCACGTCTAATTGTGACTTCAGGAACTGGCTGTTGATGTTGGGGAAACACAGGGGGGCTGGGCACATCAGTGACTTTCAAACTTAAGCGTTGGATTTCATTTTTCAGCATACTTGTGGACAACTCAAAATGATGCTGCAGTTCTGCGTACTGTTTCTTTAAATACGCGAGCTCCGCTGAACTCCTGTCTGTGTCGCCGGCGTCATCTTGTGCTGTGCGATCACTGCGTCGCGTTATCTCGTTGGCAAACTCTAACAAATCTTTCACATGTTGACGGGCTACATCATCCTCTTCTGTTTCTATTACATTTTCCACTGCTTCACTTATTAATCTGATCAGCGTGTGCCGTTTACTTTGCCCTTCTACCGACAGTTTTTCATACACACACACCTCTTGCAGTTGATCAAGCCGCAGCCGGAGCAATGTCTCGCTCAGCCGATCTTGCAGTTGTTCCGTGTCCATGCTCAGCGTCCTCGTATCTTACTCAAAACGGCACCGCTGATCCCATCCCTCGTCGCCAGTATTTTGTAACACACTTGGTAGACAACAAGCGTGATTCAGTTTTTTTGGGGTTCTTTGTTTATTCAGTCAGCAATTTCACAGATCTCGCAGAGCACCGTATCACACAGCAACGCATAAAACTACTACTACTAACTCGTCTCCTTTTTTCCGCTTTTTCAGGTATGCTCTGGGGATTTCCATCTGGCTACCGCCACCCACTGGACACTCATCGCCTAACTGTGAGTATGCAAGAAATGCATGCATGTACTGAATCTTTTCACAAAGTTAACAATTTTAGAACAAACATTACAGGAAAAAGATTAATATATTTTAGATTTCTCCACAAGTGCAACACAAAACACGTCAGAATTTGTGTTCCCAAACAGCACATGCAATAAAATAGCAAACAATGTAATGCAAACACTATGAAAGATTTTACCACAAACTCAACTTCATGCTGATACCCAAAAGTCAGGTGAAATGCCTCTGTACTTGTTTAACACCCGCTGCATGTACGCCCCACCTTGTATGAATCCTGAATATTGCTATGAGTTCTATTTACATTAAGTGCAAATAACTATTTATAATATTAAAATGTAAACTTTTGAACGTGGTTATTTTCATAAATTTGAATATTATTTTCTCTTGTGGACTATATGCGTCTTTTATGTAAAATATCGTATTCAGGTCAGTACTAAAATAATATGCATTTTGTGTGATTACTCTTATTTTGGTAAAAAAACAACAACAACATATTGCTGATTCTGCAAAGTGTATGTGAACTTTTGACTTCAGCTGTACATTGATAAAATTAAATTAAATAATAATAATAATAAAAAAACTAAGTCTTAACTTTTAGAAAACTCTCAAAAAAGGTATGCAAGCTATTATTACGGCAGTGCCTTTTTAAAAGGCACATTTTTGTACCTAAAGTGTACATATTAGTACCCAAAAGGTACTGTGGCAGCTTTTGTGTTTTTTTCTGAGAGTGTTGTGTATGGAAATATATGTAAAGTTGACTCTAGTATTTGTAATTTATTAGCAGTTGTTGCTCAGTCATAATTTAACATGTCTTATTTTTAAGTAAAGGAAGAGTAACATTACCACAACTTTGTTTAGAAAATTTGCAATTGTTTACTTTCCAATATGGTTCTGTATGCCCATTAACATTAATGTGCAATATTCTTTGCTTCTGAAAGATACATTATAAATAAATATACACATGAATTTTTTGTCAAAAACAACAATAATAGCATATGGCATTTTTTTAGGAAGGAAATGCTCCAAAAATCTACAAAGGGGACCTATAATGGAGGGAAAAAAGTGTGGCTGGTGGTTAATTCGAAATCTACATCATGTGCTCATCCATCTCCTCCTTTTTCTTTTTCCGTCAACGGTTTTGGAGGATCCACTTGTAGAGCAGTACCTGACAGGGTCACTTCCTGAGGTGCAGGATCTGATTTTTGAGGATGCATGGGTCAGTTGGTCACTGACAGAAGGGGTTTGAAGTGAGCAGCTGGTAGAGTGAAGAGTTCAGAGACACTTGGAGTTTGCTGAGGTGTGACCTCCACAAGAAATGGAGTTGGCTCAGTGGTCTCACGTTCATTCAGTTTTCTCTTCCTCCTTTTCTTTTCTCTAGCCTCATTATGCTCACTTTCTCCCTCAATCACATTTTCAAGACTCTGCATCTCTCTGAATTTGCCAGACTCTTTTTTTCTGCTGCACATGTTGGTTTTTCTTTTTCAGCTTGTCTTTATGACTTCCTCCCTCATTCATTTCTCTTTCCTTTCTTCACCTGTCTTTCCTCCTCTTTCTTTTTGTGATGTTTTCTGAACAAATTTAGGGAGGAGCTCGCGCAGATAATTAACACGGCTGGTTCACCATCAGCAATCATTCCCAATCAACCCAGGAAATCCCTATAAATATCACAACATTCCTACCTTCACTATCTCTTGTTTCATCAAAGGCCCTCCTCCTCCCCATCTCCTCACCTTTTTTCCCAAAGGGGAGCGCTTATAGGGTTCGGGCCAATGCTGAGCTCGGACCCCTCCCCCTGGGCGGGGGAGAGCCCTGGGCTCGGGAATGGCTACCGAGCTCGAGGCCCTCTCCCGGACAGCACGCCAAATACGCTCAACCTTTCACTCAGTTCATTATCAGTAAGAGGGAACTCGTTAAATACTGTAAAAGCATTTTTGTCATGGTTGTAGATAAACATTATTGCAATACATATTACTAAACAATACTATTTCAGTTACATTTTACAACTACTTGAATGTCTGAGTGAAAATTATTTCTACATCAGTTTGCTTTCAGTGCAAGCTCAGGTTCCTGGTGGCACGTCTTCCTGCGCTTCTTGTTTTTGGCAGTGAAGTCGAATGCTTCACTCTCACCCGCCTTCCACAACAGTGGCTCTGGAAATTTTTTCAAGTGCTGGCAGTTCTTGCGTTGCACACTGCTGTACCATTTGAAGTGTCTCCCTTCTGCGTGTGAGCAAAACACTCAAAATTTTGTCTAAATATGCTGCTAAACACTGCCATTGTGAACACTGAATATCCACAGAAAGTCACAAAAGTAGCTTTCAATTTTTTCACTCCTAACACACCAACAGAAGACAAGAGTCAGATTTCATATATGTCTGGTGTAAGTAATAATTTTTGTGGGGATTGTTTTTATTACTCCACCAAATAATTTTTAATGTTTATGATATTTCTTTGCTGATGTTGTTTATAATTTGGATCTACAGGAATAAAATCACAGGACAGCCTCAACTCTATTTTGGTACCAGCAAAAAGTAAACATTCATTCATTCATTTTCATCCGCTTATCCGGAACTGGGTCGCGGGGGCAGCAGTCTAAGCAGAGACACCCAGACATCCCTCTCCCCAGACACTTCCTCCGGCTCTTCCGAGGAACAGATGACCGAGCCACCTCAACTGGCCCCCCTCGATGTGAAGGAGCAGCGGGTCTACTCCGAGCTCCTCACCCTATATCTAAGGGAGCGCCCAGCCACCCTACGGAGGAAACTCACTTCGGCCGCCTGTATCCGGGATCTTATCCTTTTGGTCATGAACCAAAGCTTATGACCATAGGTCAGAGTAGGAACGTAGATCAACCGGTAAATCGAGAGGTTTGCCTTACAGCTCAGCTCTTCTTCGCCACTACAGACCGGTCTGTCTGTCAATCAACCGCTCCATCCTTCCCTCACTCGTGAACAAGACCCCCAGATACTTAAACTCCTCCACCTGGGGCAGGGACTCCCTGAAGAGGACAAGCCACCCTTTTCCGAATGAGAACCATGGCCTGGGATTTTGAGCTGCTGAGTCTCATCCCAAAAAGTAAACAGAGTTCCGAAATATATGCTCAGCAGAGTTGGTAAGACGAGATGAAGATAAAGAGTTCAAAGACAGATTTAATGCAGATCTTGACACATCTTCATGTACATGTGTCTGACTCTGCAAATGTAAATGAATAGATGACCTAAACTGTTTGTTCAATCCTCCAAGACTTATTTGTATTTTAATTCTTGCCCTGTTTCTTTGTTCTGCAAATGTCAAACGGTAACTTTTAAATTTGTTGTAGCAGTGATATCTACACAAGAACATAATGTGTTAGCTTAGGCATCAAAAACTATTCTGACTTATAAGAATAAAAATGGAAACATCAAGACAGGTATAAATATATTGTCATTATGCAGTAGCTATACAGAGCAAGAAGAGGGCAACCAGTATAATTTTCTGATGACTCACTCCTTGTCAGGGACCTTATTTAATTAAATTACTCTGTCATAACAAATTATTCTCATAGTGTTAATATTTATATATAAAAAAAAAAAACAGACTAAGTGTAACCAAATGTTAGAACTAACCCAGATAGCACATGTATGTCTGTTAAAGATCACTTGTTCTGGAAAGCATCTGCTGTGTACAAACATCTGGCAGACATCTGTAAGATATCCATTTAACATACATTCTAAATGATAAACATCTAATAGATGTCTATTTGACATTTGATAGGAGACATTCTAAATATTGCAGATGAGCAAACATTCACAAATACGTCTTGCAGATGTAAATGCAGAAGTCAAATAGATGTCTCCATGAAGTGTGTGTGCTATCAGGGAAGAAACATATTTTTCAAAAAATGTTTTCAGGGAAAAAAGGTAAAAATCTTTTTCAGGCTTTGCTATACCATATTTCCTAAGTAAAATATATTTCAAAATCTCATCTCATCGTCTTCAGAAATACAGTCAGTCCAGATTTAGGGCTGTCTTGATTCATTAATTCTAATTGACTATTCGATTTTTAAAAATCCTTGATTTTATTTTGCCCACATCGACTAACCATTAGAATACCGGATTTGGCACATTTCATGGACGAAAATCCATGAATTAAGCATAACTGTGAATTCACAAACGCTACTATTCAGTTAGATGAAAATATGTGATGCAGGTTTAATATATGTGCGTCAATTATGTTCATGCGTGTATATAGTACCCCTGTCAGAGAAGATATTATAACAGTGAATACACGAGATGCTCAGAATGAACTTTAGCAATGAATTAATAATTATTACAATAAATGTATAAACTCAAACCTCTAAATAACTTCCCTGTAATTAAAGGCACTTTACCAACTGTACAGTGAATAAGCCTGAGTACAAATTTGAGGTTTTACCCAACAGTTTGTAACTAATGTAATACCATATTCACATTTACCTTCGAGTAATTCACAATTTAAATCCCACGTTCACAACTCACATGTGATTCAGTATTCACACACATCACCTGTAATATTAGCCTAAAACTTCATGGCATTCACAAGTTTATATTACGATTTAGACACATGTAAGAATATAACTCACAGCCCAACATACACGTGGATCCTATGTGTATTTTAGCTACATGCTAACGTGGTGCGATCGTTTTATGTGGTCTTTAACTTATAAATACAACTTACACATTACTTTAAAACATACAATATTAAGACGAACGCATCTAGAGATACTTTTATACATTCGTGTACAAGTGTGCGTTTTCAATACCTGTCAGGAAAGATATTATAACAGTGAATACACGAGATGCGATGCTTCACTTTCAAGGCTTAACTCAGAATGAAGCGCATCTTGTCAACTCCGGAGAATAGACGCACCCGCCAGTGTTGCCAGATTGGAAATTTCCAAGTATCGTACCAGAAGCTCAAAATTATCGTATTTGGGAGAAAATTATCGTATTTGAGTCAAACGTTCAAAATACAGCTATTAATCTAGATGTTACAGCTATTTATCCTTTTCAGCACTCATTTTCTATACTTTATTGTTAAACTAACAACCTCAGTTTTGAAACAACTGACTTAAGTGCGACAGGAACGTTAACTTGTGCTCGTGAGAGAGAGCCATTCTCCACGATGATATTGGTTGAGATGAAGACGTAAGAACAGATGAAAGACATGCGTAACGCCACGTTCACGTCTCCTCACAATCATGCAGGTAGACGTAGGATCCACACAGCTAGATCTTTGAGAATAGAAGCTCTATAATTACAACGACCATGGTGTCACAAAATTCTGAAATTATCGTACATTGTGGTATTATTGATCGTACAGAGGTCAAAATTATGGTACAAATACGATAATTATCGTACGTCTGGCAACACTGGCACCCGCACACCAGCGACCAATCAGATGCGCCCACTCTAAACATAATAACATTTTACTTAGGGTGACCAGACGTCCCGAAAAATTCGGGACAGTCCCGAAATCTAAGCTGCTGTCCCGAATCCCGAATCCCGCTCTAATTGTCCCGAAAATTATACTGAAGCAAAGTCTTAAATAGTTATTGTCTGATAAAACATAAAAAAACTGTCCGTGGAGCGAGGTTGAGTCATCCTGCAGCCTGGCAACCAGCCCCCGCCGGCTGCTCATTGGCTGCAGCATCTTGTTTTTTTTTTTTTTAGATATACCCAGAGCCATAGAGAAAGAGAGTTGCGACACGCTTTGATCTCGCCGCCGCGCGGTCACGTGGTTCGTGGAGCGCCCAATAGTTCCAAACAACTCCGCGCTGTCAATGTGTTTGAATGGGTTTAAGTAGGATAGACAGCAGTTTTACTATATTTGCAGCAATTTCGAGTAATTATTAACACATAATGTGCATTGATTGTGTATTGATAACTTCTCTGAATACGCTTTACAATCGCATTTTATTCTGGGCAGTGATAAAGAGACATAATTAATATGTTCTCATACTTTTTGGCAGTCAAATGTGACCAAACACGTAACCTTTATTCAATTAAATAATTGTAATATATAGTTCAGTTCTATTTAGTTAATATTTGAGGAGGGTTTTTTTTGTACTAAATAATATGTGCAATAATGATCCTGACCATTTAAAAGATAACATTTTCTAATATAGTATTTATATCACAGTTAGTGTGATATTTAAGGTAAAATACATTTGAATGTGTATTTGGACATGATCAAACACTCTCTTTTTTATATGTTTTGATTTGACGATTTAATGTTAAATAAGAAAAAAGTAATTTATTCGTGTTATTTTATGATATTCAAATATACAACATAACTGAATATTATAAAAGGCAAGCAAAAATGGCATTTGACATAATAGAAAAGATGAAAATAGTGTTTAAAAAACCCCAAGGCAACGAATTGCATTCAGCATACATTTTTTTTTATCGTATTTATCTGGTATCTGGTTATGGTCGCTATTATGGTGTTTCTCACGTTATCTAACTGCATTTACAGTATAACTGTTTATTTTTTAACGATAAACATTAACTACAACACGCTTTATAAAATACCACTACTGGACAGTTTTCCGAGAGGTCAACTAATGCCTTAAAATGTAAAAAAAAAAAATGCAGTAATTTCTTCAAATTACCGGCGACAGTGCTTGAGAAACGCTGAAATGAATGGGCTTCTATGGTGAAGCTATTGGTTGTTTGGAACTATTGGCCGCTCCATGACACACTTTACAGCAGCAAATTACACTGTACCAACACCGCGACAGTACAGACCAACAAGTTGGTCTCGTCCTTCTTTAAGAAGGCACCGTGTTCAAAATAATACTTCTGTAGCTTACGTATTAGGCTATATCAATTTATATGCATATGTACTTGTTAATAAAAATATGATTGGTTCATTAACTTCAGTTTGAAGTATAAAAATAGCCTAACGTTACTTCTATATTATATAAAATTATATGTATATGTAGGCTACTTATATTAATAAAAACATGATTGGTTCAGTCACTTTCGTTTGAAATGCATTATCCCCCCCACCCCGAATTTCAACCAATCTCATCTGGTCACCCTAATTTTACTCCATAACATAATTTCTATTTTGCTTAACACCTTAGTTAATTTAATACATAACATTTAAAAGTATTTTCCAACATTTGTAAAATTAATAATTATTTAAACTGAAGACCTATTACATTATTATGCACATCATGCATAGTAATCTCCAGCATATTATGCTGCATGTACAGTCCAAGCATATTACACACACTGTAAAAAATTTGCTGTAGTTCTGCAGCTGGTTGCCAGTAACTTACTGTAGATTTTTAATTTATGTTATTTACTGGCAACAGTTTGTTCAAAGTTAAATGAACATTAAACATTAACAAGTCTTTGTCTTTACAGAATAAAACTATAAAATAACAACCTAATGCAAAGCATTCTGGGAACCAGAAACCTTCATCAACCTTTTTCAGTTTTTTTCCTTCAGATTTTGGTTCCCAGAATGCTTTGCATGAGGCTGTTATTTTAGTTTTATTCTGTAAAGATAAAGACTTGTTAATGTTTAATGTTCAATTAACTTTGAACAAACTGTTGCCAGTAAATAGCATAAATTTAAATCTACAGTAAGTTACTGGCAACCAGCTGCCAGTAATACTGTAATTTCTACAGTTTTTGTTTACAGTGCATACTGTTATAAAGAAAGAACAGGCTGCTTTCTGTGCCTCTCACATGTGCATTTCTGATGAAGTTGTAGAGCACAAACGCATGATCAGAGGAGGTCAGGTGTAACTCTAATCAGTTTATTTTACAGGTTAGGTTTTTGGCTGCAAAAGGGAGAAAGACAGTAAAATATTCTGTAAAGAGGATGCTTGCTAGCATTTTTTCTAATGAACTGTCCAGGCTGTGCAATTGGACAAGCTTGTGAAAGAAGATCTCCTTCAAGCAGCTAGCACTGAAAGACATTGTTCATAGTAAGTTATTATTTTTAGTTATTAAGTTATAAATATCATTAATTCACTTTCAGAATAAGTATAAAAATGTATGTATATTTTAAGTATGTACGAGTCTTTACTTTTTACACTTAGTGCAAATATAGCTATATATTGTATTTACACTAACTAGCAAGATTTTCTGCTATTTGTACTACTTCATCTAAATAGTGGCAATTATCTGCACCTCAATATTGTATTACATTATAAAACAGTATGCAATAACAATGTATTGAATGTATAATATAATTTAAATTCAAATTATTAAATGGCTAACTGACTAGTCTAATCACACATTGGTGGCTGGAGTTAGTGTAGCCTCTGCCAACTAAGTGGCCTATTTGCACATTATTGATTCCAAACTGATGAAGAGTTTATTACAAATAAATGCTATCCCTTATAA
Source organism: Garra rufa (assembly GCF_049309525.1). Taxonomy (NCBI): domain Eukaryota; kingdom Metazoa; phylum Chordata; class Actinopteri; order Cypriniformes; family Cyprinidae; genus Garra; species Garra rufa. Next base: position 37,184,348 of record NC_133374.1, read on the forward strand.
CTCAAAGAAGCCTGAAAAAAGGCACCACAGGTTCCAACAAATGTATGTTAATATTAATATAACTGTGTCAAACATTAATAATAAATCAAATTACTTCATTCAACACTAAAGAATGGAGTAATAATGGTGAAGATTCAGCGTTGATATGAAATTAATAAATTATATTAATGTATTAAAATAGAAAAAACATTATTTTAAAATGTAAAACTATTAAACAGTATTTTGTACTGTTTATTTGATCAATTAATGCTGTCTTGATGTTTAATAAAAATAAATAAATAAATAAAAACGTTTTAATGTATAACAAATTAGTTCCTGATGATGGAAAAAAAAGATGACTGATGATTCTGTTTTTTCAGGAGCAATAAGAAACAACCCCCCGCAAAAGACACAAGCCTCCAGGAAGTTTCAAAGTCTGCTGACCGAGATGTTGGAAGGAAACAAAGGGAAACAAAAGAGGCTTACATTTTTTTTAATGGTATAGTGCAGAAATAATACTGATAGCACTATAGTATACACACACATACATATATTTGTAAATATTTATATTTATCATAGTATGTTTCTAATATGTGACCCTGGACCACAAAACCAGTCATAAGGTTAAATTTTACAAAACTGAGATATATACATCATATGAAAGCTCAATAAATAAGCTTTCTATTGATGTATGGTTTGTTAGGATAGGACAATATTTGGCCGAGATACATCTGTTTGAAAATCTGGAATCTAAGGGTGCAAAAAATCAAAATACTGAGAAAATCACTTTTAAAGTTGTCCAAATTAAGTTCTTAGCAATGCATATTACTAATCAAAAATTACATTTGGATAGGTTTACAGTAGGAATTTTACAAAAAATCTTCATGGAACATGATCTTTACTTAATTTCCTAATGATTTTTGACATAAAAGAAAAATCAATAATTTTGACCCATACAAAGTATTTTTGGCTATTGCTACAAATATACCCCAGCGACTTAAGACTGGTTTTGTGGTCCAGGGTCACATATTTATTCAAAGTTATATTTATGGTTTATTTATATTAATTTATTTTTATAGTTATTTAGTTTATTAATTTATTTTATACCCAATATTTATTTTTATAATACACAAAATTCATTTACAAATTTGTTACATATTTTCAATGTATGTTGTTTTGTCAATATTTTAACATAGTCTAAGATGTTTATGTGTTTTTAATGTATGTTCAGTATTATTAATAAACTTACAATGGTTATTAAAAGTTGTGTACTTGATTCAATATTGCATAAAATCATTTTATTTGATATAATTATGACTATCCAAGTATATTAGATGATGACTTAAAGGATTAATACGACCTGTCCCAGCCGGCACATGACCGACCTTCAACATTGAAATTTGGATGAAATAAGGTCAGTTGTTGTTTCAACAGTGAAATAACGTTGATATAACGTTGAATGCTAAATGGCTGAAGATCAGTCAACACATGACCGAAATTCAACGTTGAAATTGGTCTGAAATTAGGTCAGTTGTTGTTTCAACGGTAAAACTTTAATAAACCTCTGAATGCTAAACGGTTATATATAGGTACCTTCAAAAGCAAGTGTTTAAATAATAATAATTATAATAATAATAATAATTAACAAGGTTAACTTATAAATCAACATGAGATCATGTCTTCAGCATACAAAGAAATGTTTGCCTTTTAAATGATTATGAACATTATTATTTTAGGAAACTTATTATAAAATAAAAGTGTATATTAGCCTGGGTTTCCCCATGCTGCCTTGCGCACAGCGCGATTTTATTCATGCTGCTACACTGTAAAAAACAACCTATAGAATCTACTCAATAAAATGAGGTAAACTGATGTAACAATTTGCACTCAGTTTGTTTGGGTAGATTCTATCCTATATATCTGAGTAAAGAATACCTGAATTTAAGAATCTACTCAATAAAATGAGGTAAACTGATGTAACAATTTGCACTCAGTTTGTTTGGGTAGATTCTATCCTATATATCTGAGTAAAGAATACCTGAATTTAAGAATCTACTCAATAAAATGGGGTAAACTGATGTAACAATTTGCACTCAGTTTGTTTGGGTAGATTCTATCCTATATATCTGAGTAAAGAATACCTGAATTTAAGAATCTACTCAATAAAATGGGGTAAACTGATGTAACAATTTACACAGTTTGTTTGGGTAGATTCTATCCTATATATCTGAGTAAAGAATACCTGAATTTATCAGCTAAGAAAAACAAAAAAAAAAAGTAGGTAAAGTCTACACAGCAAAAAGCACAGTATTAAATGAACTCTCCCGGGAGTTTATTTGAGTCCATACTCAGAGTGTTAAAATCAACACTGAAGCAGTGTCAAAGCTAATCAGGTAATTAAGTGATTCATTGGTGATTGAAAATGATTGAAGACACCAAATTTTTTATGTCACCATTATAGTGGTCAGTGTTAGCATTAGTTGGGCTCTTGACCTATAGCTTTTTAGCATTAAGTTTTGTTTAGGTGTTTAGCTAAACCAGCCAGACAAGCTAAAGAGCAAAAGTCATGCAGTGGTGATAATTCTGGTTTAAAATAAGCTTAATTTGAGCCACTGGAATCGTTTAGAGTCTAGTCTTTCAGTTCTATATTCTTTGTTTATTACAACTGCATTGGGGTTTCACAGCAGCAAAAAATAATAATAAAGCTTTTTTTTTTATTGGCATTTTTACAAGCTCCTCTGATAAAAAAAAATTTAAAAGTTGCTCTTTTAGGCACACACAGACATCAGGAATCAGCATATGAATCTCAACAATGGTGACAAACAGCATATTCAGAAACAGATCAACTCTAAACATCACGGAAATAATCAGCTCATAATTTATTCATGCCGCAATGCATGATGGGAGACACGGATGAGTTTTGATTGGCTACAACATACGTTTTTGATGGTCACCATTGTTGTGATTCTCATGCTGATTGTTGATGTCTGTGTGTCTATATCTAAAATATGTGTATATTTTTGTCAAAATAAGCTTCAAAATTAATACTCTGATTAATCCAGCGTAATTAACATAAAATATAACTCAGTTATTCTGGTCATTACATTATGACTTTGTCAAAGCATGTTCAACACCACATAATCTAATTTCTCCTGGTTTGTCTGACCGTTATAACTCAATTAAAGCATCCAAACAAAACCTAATGTTAAGAAGTTAATGGTAAAGAGCTAAACTAATGCTAACACTGACCACTATAATGGTGACTTACAAAATTAGATTTTCTCCTTTTGGCGATTCTGCTTTTTAACATCACACAGGTCTTTAATAATGGTCAATCACCACTCAATGAATAACTTAATTACCTCAATAACTCTAACACTGCTTCAGTGTTCATTTTAATACTCTGAGTATGGACTCAAACTATTGGGAGAGTTCATTTAATACTGGGCTTTTTGCTGTGTAGACTTTACCTACTTTTTTTAGTTTGTCTTAGCTGATCAATTCAGGTATTCTTTACTCAGATATATAGGATAGAATCTACCCAAACAAACTGTGCAAATTGTTACATCAGTTTACCCCATTTTATTGAGTAGATTCTATAGGTTGTTTTTTACAGTGTAGGCAGCCTGGAAACCATGGACCTAATTTTCACCTCAGATAGGGAACCAATCACAGAACGGGGAGGGAGCAGCAAGACGATGACGCCTTCAATGCGACTCACCGAAGCAGTTTGTTTATAACTATGGATCCAGCATGGCAGCAGACGCGAAGTTATCTTTCGATGCAGCCTTAGAAAGTGTTCTAAGTAGTTTAGAACGCAAGTTTATTTTGAAAAAGGAGCAACTTTTTTTACATACGTCATCCGGTATAATTGAAACGATTGGCTATGAGCTACGCACAGGCGCATTTGATAGACATTCGTATCGCCCAATAAATGGCTCTGGGCATTCGTAAACCAGCCTCAAATACGAGAAAATGAACATGTGGTTCCCAGACCACGAATCATGAGGAAGTTGTCATGACGTGGTTTGGCGTTAGCCAGGTTGGTTGTCGTAACAGTAACCTTAAAAAGCCCAAGAGAATCTAAGGCAGAACAGTGAATAACACACCACTTTTTGACTTTGTTTTAAAAGCTCAAATTGAGTTACGGTATTCTGCCTTTGTTTAGCCATGTGTCAATATGAAGTTACACAGTTATACAGTATTCTGTCTTAGTTGGTCACACTTTGTTTTAAAGTCCAATTCTCGCTTGTAACAAACCATTAACCATGACTTTTCCCTCAATAAACTCCTAATTTGCTGCTTATTAATAGTAAGGTAGTTGTTATGTAGGTATTGGGTAGGATTATGGTCATGCAGAATAAATGCTGTAAAAGTACTAGGCTAATAAACAACTAATATGCTAATAATGCTAATAAGCAACTAGTTAATAGTGAGAATTGGTCCCTATACTAAATTGTTACCCCTTTGTTTTGCTGTCAATTAAAGTTTGCTGCATTATGCTTATGGTGTAACTTGTGTACTTAGACAAACTAATTAGACCACAATCTACCAAACTGCTCCATATAACAAAGCACTGGGGGATTACCTTCATCTCCTAGCCAATCAAATTAAGTTTTCAGCATGTCCATGTACCCTTATCTGATTGGTTCATTTAACCCACTGTGCGCCAGAAGACATCTTTCTTTTCTTTTGGCTCAGCATTGTTCTCCTCGCCGCAATGGTACTCTTAATGCACACATACACAAAGATATGTATATATATTTAATTTGTACATATTTATATACATTTATAAGTAATATTTATACAAGTTTTATACCGTTAAGTGGACTCCCATCTGTGCATTCAGAATTTCAAATTAGTGTAAACAAAAGAAAAAAAATGAATAAATTAATTGGTTTGGCATTTTCATTGAAATATTGAATATTATATAATCTGCTTAAACCATTGAGCTAATGCTAAACTATATACTTAAAACCTTTGATACAAAAACTTTGAGAATAAAAATAAAGAATAAAGTGTGCGGTCATTTTCAGCCCAGTGTCTGGCGTATGGTCCTTGTGCTCACTCCCAGTAATTTTGCAACAAAGGTTACTGATAGAGACATGGCTATCAGTTCCTCAATACGAACCTCTGATATAACAATTCTGGGTCTCCCAAGGTTGCCATATTCAAAGTCCAGAGTGTTGTGCGAATACTGTTGATTTTGGTTGATGAGTCCTGGCTTGAGAGTGCACTTAAAAAATCTCCTGGGAACAGGCAAACTCCAAAAAATCTAAATCAACTGGTGGTCGATTAAGCAAATGGGACAACTGTGCATGAGGCTGACCCAATATACACAACACAAGATGATGAAAGATAACTTTGAGTTATGAAATAAGTCAAATAAATCAATAAATGAAATAAGTAATGCATTCAAAAACAAGTGCCATGTGAGGACAAAAAGGCATCTTTGCAAAGAGTTCCTCCAATATAAGCATGTTTGAGGACTCAGATAGATGCCACCAAATCTTTGAAAGGGGCTTGTTCTGGAAGTGGTGAACAATCTTTGCTCAAATCCTTTTCAGAAGTGAGATTATCATAATCATTCACATGCTTTACACTTTCAGTCAATCCTTCAATTTGTCTCATATTAAGGCTAGTTTTCAGTCAACACACTCAGCTGGCCATGAGACACATTTAGTTCTAACTAAAACAGAGTAATTATTCTCAACTTAAACTTAAAATCATCACAGAATCATTCACAATGTGTATTTGTATCAGTAATGCATAAAAGTAAGGAAGATCAGATACGATTAAGTTTTGGATGAAAATTTGTAAGAGACAGAAAAGTTGCAACTATACAGCCACAATTTTAGTGTTTTGGATGAAAAAAAAAAAGTTTTTTTTTGGTTGGTCACATGTAAATATTTTCAAAATAACTATAAGTGTATTTATATAGGCCTATACATAATAAATCTACACAGCATGTGAACAAAAACTTATTTTGGATGCGATTTTTTGCTATTAATCGTTTATTAGTCATTTATTTATTGTAAATAATAAATGCATAAATTAAACATAAATTAAACAATTTATTATTCAAAGTATTGAATAATAGTGATTTGATAATTATATTATATATAATTAGCTGTTTGCTGAATTATTATTTAATAATTATATAACGAGTGCATAAACATTTATTATCATATATTTTTAAAGTACGCAACTAGCCGTTGCTATGGCGATGACGTTATAATGAATTAGAAGAAACATTCTAGAGTCGCGAGCAGAGCTAACTTTGCATTACTTGAGTTCGCGCTCACATCCTGCATAGTGTTTGATTCTCATTCAGCACTTTTACAGCGACTTATTCAAGTGAACATCGATTATTACACTCCCAAAATTCAGCACGACGCGGCGATGAATAACCGTCAGCCCGTTAATGCTTGAGAGGAGGATGAGGAGGAAGAGTTTGGAGAAGGACAAGGCTACTTTTAGTGGTCCAAAGTCCAGTCCAGCTTTAGTTCAAGTCGACATGATGGCTGAAGGTGCGTTTACTGCCATAACCAAAGACAGCTTCATAAACTACTGTCAGCTCTTGATATTTTATGTCAACTACAATTGTCTTTTTAAAGACTACATTTTGAGGAATGAAGCCAGTAAAGTGCTCTGAGAGGAAGATACAGCGTTGGCTATGAAAGGAGACGCTTGGAGGATGGCTTTAAGGTATTGCTATTATTTTCCTTACTGTATTTATCTACTTATTTTACTAATACATTTACAATACTATATACAATACAATAGGCTACTCATTGTTTTAATGCTGTGTTGTGACCTGAAAGATCCACAGCTGTGTTTTTTGTTTAGTGATAGTTGTTCATGAGTCCATTGTTTGTCCTGAACAGTTAAACTACCCTCTGTTCCACAAATTCTGTGGTTTTTCAGCATTTTTGTGTATTTGAACCCTTTCCAACAATGACTGTATGATTTTGAGATCCATCTTTTCAGTCATATGCAACTATTACAAGGTTCAAACTCTCAGTGATGCTCCAGAAGGAAAAACAATGCATTAAAACTTTTGAATTTGAAGATCAGAGTTAATTTAACTTATTTTGTCTTATAGGAAACACCCATCTTCTGTTTTTTCTGCTTTTGAAAGGTAGTACTAAATTAATATATACTGTATATAGGCAAAATAAAAATACAAATGTACACATTGTCATTCTGTCAAAAGTTTTCACCCCTGACTCTTAAAGCATAGTGTTTCTTTCTGGAGCATCAGTGAGCATTTAAACTATTATTTTCTCTTGTGCACTATATGTAAACATCTTTAATGTGAAATATCTTATTCAGCTCAGTACTAAATATGCATTTTGTACGATCCGTCTTATATTGCTAAAATAATGAGCATTTTGCAGATTCTCTAAGGTGTATGTAAACTTTTGACCTCAACTGTAGATATGAAGATATATTCACATTTTTAAGATGTTTACATATTTTTGTGCTCTTGTTTGTATACATGTGACATTGAAAGAAATCTCAAAAAGCCAAATCTTGTCTAAGTATTATGTATGTGGATGATTTCTGTTTTTTGTGCAGTCCACCAGCGTTTGTGAAGGAAATGATAGTCAGGAGAAAAAGAGCAGGAAGAGTTGTTTTGAGACGAAAGGCAGCGCAGGTCAGGCTCAGCAAGTGCAGGACCAAACTATGGCACCAGAAGACGAGAGAAGCGCTGATGGTGAATCAATCAACTCTTCAACTCTGAGCATCAAGATCTCTACAGCACACAGTAAATATGGGTCACCATTAATAAGGACTTTATTAGAAATTAGAATGATGTGGAATGAATTACCAAAAGCTGAAATCCACATTGAGGATTGAGGCTGGAAACTGATTTTTATTCCAAGTTTTAAACGCAGATGAAACCAAGCAGGCAGTTATTACCACCAGCCAAATTCTTTCAATTTTTTAGACCAAAGTGTTTTGTGGGACATTAACTGTGCTGTAGCAGACGATGGTCTTCAGGATCCTCGTTCCAATCAGCAGAACATATTGACTCGATATAAAGTCAGCCGAATGCTTGGCGAGGGAAGCGCTTGGAGAACGGCCTTGAGGTATCGTCCTGTGCATTTCAAGTCCTGATGGATCACACATCCACATGTTGAAATGGAAATTTGAACCACTTTTTTGTTTTTGAACAGGTGGCAATACAATTTGTCAAGAAGACGAAGAACATGGAGTGAATCAACACTGTAAGTAGGCTACCTTTTTCATAACAGTATGTCGAAGACTGAACTGAATCTATATTTACTACAGTTGATGTCAAAAGTTCAAATCTCCCTCTCAGAATCGGCAAAATGTTAATGATTTTACCAAAATAAGAGGGATCGTATCTATTAAGCACTGAACGTGAATAAGAGATTTCACATAACAAAGGTTTGCATATAGTCCACAAGAGAAAATAACAGTTGAATTTACAAAAATGACCTTGTTTGAAAGTTTACATTCACTTGATTCTGAATACCATGTTGCTACTGGAATGATCCACAGCTTTTGTTGTTTAGTGATGGTTTATGAGTCTTTTTTGTCCTGTTCAACTGTGTGCTGTTCTTCAGAAAAATCCTTCAGGTCCCACAAATTCTTTGGCTTTCCAGCATGTTTGTGTATTTAAACAACAAGAACAAACAAGGAATGAGAATCAAAGGGATGTAAACTTTTGAACGGCTTCATTTTTTATAAATTCAACCAGTTTCTCAGGAATTACATGCAAACATCTTTTATGTAAAATATCTTATTGAGGTCTGTGCTAATTGAAGAATAACACACATTATGTATGGTCCGTCTTGTTTTGATAAAATAAATAACATTTGACAGATTCTGAAATGGGGATGTAAACTGTATAACACTTTCATCTAACAATCCTAAAAATGATCTTTTCTCTAGCCTGCTCATCCTACACCTCTTGGTCTCTCATGGGAAACCTGCTACTGTATGGTCTCTGGTGGTGGCCCAGTTCGTAATGTTGTGCGGACACTTTCCCAAAAAGAAGGACCTGCTGGAAATAGGTCGGGATAAATGGTTTGAGCCTGACTTGTCAGACGGTAAGATGGCATTCTTTACTACAAAAAAAGACCAATTGTAAAGTGGGAAAATAATTCAAATTAAAACTATTTTTTTCTCAGCCTAGGGGTGACACTTCTGGTTTATTATTCACTACAGGGAAATAATGAGAAGAATTACAATGCGCACTGTTTGCACTTAAACCTAGTGTGTTCATAATTAAGATAATACATTAAAATAATACGTTAAGACACACCAATTTGCAATATCAAGTAGCAAAAAAAAATATCTGGACGCAGATGAGACCAGAATCCAAACCAATAAACTTTACAAATTCATACTTGAAGACAAAGGTGGAGAGTTTAGAACAGTCAAATCCTTCAGTTTATTTCAAAGATATCCTCAGGTGTGAAGTTAAAGTTTGTAACCTGACTCTGTCCCTCATCATTTTGCACAGATTGCTGCTGATCTGATTCAACATCTCCTGCAGCAAGACCCAAGCCGGCGTATTGGATTGGATGAAATCCTTCTCCATTCATGGTTAAAGCCACAGATCTTCCTTCAGCTGATGTTAATGGCCAGCCATCCATGCCTTAGTGTCTTTTGGAGCTGGAAAGCCTTGCTAGCACCTGGACAGTCCCAAAATGCCTTGTCAACTGTCATCGTGGTCCAAGAATTTTCAGTATGTATGGAGTCAAATTTCTGCCAAAAGTATTGCAAGTCATGGATATTATTATAATAAGCGTGAAACTTATATTTAAAAACTAGTAAAATGTAATGCACAAAATTTAAAAATGAAAGCATGGTTTTCAGAATAGCAAACAATGGTCACGGATCGAAAAATAATATGCGTAAATCAAAACTTTTAACAAAAAAAGAAAAAAAAGCACAAAACTGAAATATTAATGCAAAATTATCTGACTTCCATACAAAAACATTCTCCTTGGTTATATTTCTGTTTTTGTGCTTTCTGTTTTTGACTTTGCTTTTGTTTCCTTGTTCTCCGTTTGCTTTTCCAAATGTTGCGGTTGGAGGTTCATGTAAATCAGGGCGGGCTCAAGCGTCATCATTGGTTCATTAGTTCTGGATTGACAGCTCCTCTTCTAGCCAGTCAGTCGAAGAGGGGCGTCAAACGTCACTCCAGCGCACCTCATTAAGCTGCCGATGCTCACCTTGCTGTTCACTTGCGCAGGTGAATGGATAACCGTCAGCTGGGGAAACATCTTTCCACACAGGACACTGTTATACGCCTTATTCAGCCCGCCGCCATTTTGAATCGAAAACGAGGCTGTGAGGGACAGCAGTCCAGCAGCGTCCACTGTGGCGTATTGTTGCGTACCGAGATGTAGATGGTTTAGTCATAAAAATAGAGAATATATCATTTCACAAATTTCCACAGGACAAAGAAAGGACGTAAGCCTTTTTCAGACAATGTGTTAAGTCATACAAATAACAGTGGGTAGAAAGTTTTTATATTAGATAGTAGATACATAGTTTTTTATTTTTATGCAAAGAGATCAAAAGAGAACATTTATTTATTGGTTTGCCGTGTAGTGTTTCAGGTTAACCCCTTTTAAAATAACAAATCGCAAAATGATATTCAGATATCAGAAGCGTTTAAAGCGTTTAAAGGACAACGAGCCAGTCATTTTCCTAAATAAATGCAATATTTCATATGTCCCGTCGAACAATGCATGTTTTCTGGAGCTTGTTGTCCTGTTAAAGGTGCCATAGAATGGAAAACTGTTTACCTTGGCATAGTTGAATAATAACAGTTCAGTACATGGACATGACATACCATGAGTCTCAAACACCACCATTTCCTCCTTCTTATATAAATCTGGTGTTTGCAAAAAAACACTGAAAAATAGGTCAATTCCAACACAGACTATGACATTATAGTCTCAGGATCATTAATAGTTACGCCCCCAACACAATAGAGAGAATGTAAAATGTTGTGGATTCAAAACGGCAGATTCAAGAAACCGCATTTTAAAAGCTCTCCTTAATTAAATAAATATTTCCTTTATGTGCCAGCTATAGAGATGAGTAGCTCTGTGAAATAGCCAATCAGAGCAGAGCTCTTCATTAATATTCACTAATATTCCAAATAAGGCAATAACAGAGCATTTGATTCTAGGGACAGATCCTAGGGTTGTAAATGGAGCTGTAAAACCATTTCTGGAGAATTTTTGCCCTTTCCTATGCCATATACCTTCTATGTAGATATCAGAGAACAATTTATAATATTGTTTCAATGCATTCTATGGCCCTTTAAAAATTGTGAAATGATGTATTATTTTACAGTTAAACGATTGGCATCCCGGTACACAACAATACGCCACAGTGGACGCTGCTGGACTGCTATCCCTCACAGCCTCGTTTCGATTCAAAATGGCGGCTGGCTGAATAAGGCGTTTATGTGTTTATACTCCGGGGCAGACGAACGTTCTGGAGGTGTGCATTATTTTCAGAGAAACACACGGTGAACGTAGTTCCAGGCAACACTTAACCGCATTACATGTCTATATCACTTCGCCACACGATTTCAGTTATTTCAAAGGTCCTTACAGCCTAAAACAGCAAAATCACCAAAACGCACAACGCCATTGGCCAAACACAGTAAACAATAGGATAAACAATAGTCGATTTTTGCCACAAAATTATGTTTTATTATGTACGGAAAACACATCTGTTATTTCTCCCATACTCTCTCCCTCACAGACGCACACACATACAGTTACACACACGTTAGCATACGCATAACAACTTAAAGACTACATGACAGCTATCACACACAAAGTGGTCTTGAAGAAAATGAACTTAAAGTTTCACTATTAGTAGAGACACTGCTGTCGATCTCTTTTGATAGACGCACAGACCAGGGGCAGTTCTAGACCCAAAGCTCTACTGGGGCGCATTAATATTTTTGAAAGCCAGTTGCATGTACAACACAATTAACTAAACAACTATACTCATACACTGCAACAAGCTTTATAAGTAAATGTATACATTAATGCTTTATGAACATATTTATTTAAGCATCTTCACATTAAGATTCTAAACAGGGCACAGTGCGGCTAAAAGTGCGGCATACGGGTGCATCATAGTGACTATTATTTTCATAGTGTTCGACCACTGGTTTCGTCATTTTTTCATAGCTCACCTCAACTGCATGCTGACACTTCTGGGTTAAAGGCTGCGTGATGTGCGCGTTGCAGTTAAATACACAGACACAGGAAGGCATGGATATCTGCGTACATGGGCCAGTTTGTCGTCGGTTGATTGACTTCAGTCCGTTGAATTCAATGAAAATAATGCACAATCGAGGTGTAACGGCAACTCTGCTTCGTCTCAACGCCCCGTCATCAATTATTCCTTACCTGTCTGTCACTGCTGTATGCCAACCTGGCAACCCATAAGCCTTAAATGAGTAAATTATTTATTATGAATGAATGTAATGCTTATGCTATGACTCGGCTAACTGATCACTGAAAACTATAGACCAATTATAGGTTTGTAAAGATTCGGGAGAGATAGCCTTTATGGCTGGAGAATTATACAGATACGGTACAAAATAGTTCGATTTGAAAACAATTATAGATTATATTGATTAGATGTCATTTTCGAAATGTCCTCAGCTCATTACAAGAGTTTGTCACTCATCGATAAGCACTGATATTCAACTAAATTGACCTTAGATAGTGGGATAGTCTTACAGATCCAAAACACAGATGATGTTTTTTTTTATGGGTAGAGCCCATCTGGGGGAAGAAAACTCACTATTTTTTTTAGTTAAATCAAGTTATAAAGTCCGAATTAGGAGATATAAACTTGCGTTTGCAAAAAAAGGCTGAATTGTAAGATTAAAATAAATAAATGTTGTGTAAAAATGTTAATAGTAATAGGTTTAAATAATATTTCATGCTGTAACTGTAAGGCTAATACAATTTGGCCCCCTGTTAACAACATGTGAATATTATATAGACCTATTGTTTAAATCAAATTCATGGTTTAAAAGTAAAGTAAGCAGTTTTCATCCATAGTATGTCCGTTTAAACATCTGCGTTTAGCTTCAAATGCCGTCTTTGACGACAGTGTTGTATAAAAATGATTTGCATTCAGATTTTGACGTCAAAAGGCACAGAAATACATATTTTTTCTGGTGTTTTTCTGCAAACACTATGTGTGCGCAGCTGCAAGTGACTTAACTGTGAGATCTACTCTAAATTGGTCTATAGTTTTACAGAGAAGCAGTTACAGAGGCACATGGATTTGATAAACACAATGATTTATTTGTTTACAAAGCTACATATGTAATTGCTTAAAACTATCATATAGATGTTTTAAATATATAAAGTTTGAATATAGTGAGTATACGAGTAAGTAAGTCAGTAAAACAGCCAGTAGGTGGCAGCAAGTTACTATTTTTAGAGTAAGACGTTTAATTAAATTATTAATTTAAATGGGTGATTAATTTAGTGAGGAATAAAGTGGATTATTCAAGAGTGGGTTTGAATTTATGTCACGATTTGGTCAGTTAACCGGATGTGCGGCCATATTGGTGATACTCGAATGTAAACAACAGCATGGATTGCAAGTAGTTAATATACTACTAAATAGGTTATTCTGCTAATTTATGCTGTCTAAACAACACAAAATCATGTGGAAGCAGCTAAATCACAGAGAGATAGACTTAGTGAGCAGGAAAGGGCACAATATTTTGACAAACTAAAGTTAAGATACGTAGTATGAAAGGGTTAATTACGCTTTTTCACTTTTTGAATTTGAGTCAGTGTGTGATGTGAGGCGTGGCAGTACTGTGTCTGGCCTTCATCAAAAACAGAACTAATCCAGGCATTTGTGCCAGGTTTGGGAGAAAGGTATTGTAATAATGTAAATTATGTCAAAAATAATGCGTTTTTTGAACCAAACATGAGAGCATGTTCTAGTTCAAACCCCTTTAATTAAGATATTAGACTAATATTTTAACTCCTAGACTGGAAATGATACGAACAAACATGAATGTTATCAAGTTTTTTTGTCCAAGAAATTCTAGTTCAATTTCAACCACAAACACCTTTTTGTTCCTCAGACAGTTTTTTTACATTTTGTCAGTCTATAGTACTCCAAATGTTTTTCCCGGTCCGACCGATTAGCACAGCCTAAAACATGACAATAACTGACCATTTTCAGCAGCAATAATTAGGGAAATATGGGAGTTTCATTTGGTTCAGTGGTATTGTTTACGTTCAGTGCCTCCAATATGGCCGACTGGCTGCTCCCTTTCACGATGTGAACGTAGACTAAAGATGGTGAAGATAATGGGGATGGGTTATGGCTAGGATAGTTTGGTTTAATGTTAATGGATGGCCAGGCTGGAGTACATCAGTGACAGACAGACAGACACAGTGTGCTGCATGGAAAGATGTTCCCAGCTGACGGATGGCCATTTTCACCTGCAAGTGAACAGCGAGCATCGGCAGCTGATGAGGCGCGTGGAGTGACGTTGACGCCCCTCTTCGACTGATTGGCTCGAGGAGGAGCTGTCAATCTAGAACTGGTGGACCAGTGATGACGCTTAAGCCTGCCCTGATTTACATCAAACTCTAACCGCCACATTTGGAAAAGCAAGTGCAAAACGTAGAAACAAAAGCCTAGTGACAAACAGCATAAGCATACGAATAAATCGAAATATTAGCAGACAATGTCTGAGAGCACTGAGAGTAAGAAACATTACATTTATTACATTTTTGATGCACACTTATTATTTTTTGATCCGTGATCATTGTTTGCTATTCTGAAAACTTTCGTTTTTAGTTTTTTGCAGTGTACTTTTACTGACATTTTTTAGATTTTAGTTTTATGTGTATTATTATTTTTTTCTTTTATCTGTCACCGCAATACAGCAGGAAATTTGATCTTATAAGAATGGCACACTTTATGTTATATTTATATTTACTTATATTTATTTATGTTATTATTTTATTTTTATGTATGCCATATTTTCTAAGTCATTATATTTGTCATAACAGTAATTGATGTACTGTTTGAAATGTTACATGATGTGTTGAATAAAATAAATAAAAATTATCACCTGTCATATAATGTTGCTGATTTATCATTTTTATTGTGAGGAAATTTGATTTTTTATTTATCTTTGGGTAATCTTTGAAGACTCAAAAATACATAATTAGTAAATATTCCTGTGGGTTCAGCTGCTGACCAATCGTGACTCCAAGAGGAAAGACATTTATGTTCACCAAGGCTGCATTTATTTAATCAAAAATACAGTAAAACAGTAATATTTATACTATAATTATTATTAGAATTAAATACAATATAAATAGTTTTTAATTTATTTAATTACAACAGCTGTTTTCTATTTTAATGTATTTTAAAGTTGAATTTATTCCTTTGATGGTAAAGTTTTCAGTGTAACATTAAATCATTCTTAAATGCTAATTTAGTGCTTAATTATTGTGAGTTTTTTTATACTCAGTCATTAATAATGGGTCTATGAGGCGCCACGTAGGATTTAAATCAAACTTTGCTTATCAATACATACACAAAACACATGCATATACACCTATATTTTACTCACATATACATGTATACTATTGGATGTTCAAATATATATATATATATATATATATATACATATATATATATATATGAAATCCACACCAATACATCTTATGTTAGTAAAGAATGCATAAACACTGGTGAATAACTTGATATACACAAACTTGAGACGTGCATACACCTAGACACACGCTTATACATTTGAACTCGATCCATGCATATACACTTACAACAACAAAAAACTATATAACTATATAAAGTCACTGCATGCAGACACACCTATACATACTTGCATGTACATATAATCTTGATCCTTGCATATACACCTATGAACAAAATGCGTGGATGTGCGTGGATTTTTCAGTGCAAACAGAAGCCGTTTGAGCGTAACCGGAAATAACCTGCCTATTTGCTGCGGTTGCAATGATGGATAGGGATCGTGCTACAACTGAAGCAATTAGCATTTTGCAAAATGTTCTTGCTTCGCCCACTATTATAAGATCAATTGTTAATTCAGTTGAATCTAATGTATCGCCTTCCGGTCAACTGCAGTCAGAAACAGAGTCTGAATTGCATACTTTGTTTAGGCCATCGACTTCTAGCGTACAAAGCATCAATAACAGGCAAACGATGCCATCCTCATCTGCCAGCAAAGTTCATGGACCACGATATCACACTCGCCAGCAGTATGGTAATTGGCAGTCTCTGTCACGGATTGGCCACACTGTAAAAAAATGACAGTGAATTTAACGGTAAAAAACTGTAAAAATGCTACGGTAAAAACCTGTGAAATGGTTAACGATAAGTTCCCCTTCTATATTCGGTGAAAAACTGTGTTGAACATTGCATTTAATTTTACGGTAGTATACCGTTTTTGGAAGTAAAAAAGAACGTAAAATTTACTGTGAATAACCGTAAATTGACATTCCCAGAATTCTCTGAATTTAATTTTTTTATTTGATTATTTTTGTTGTTGAAATAACGTCATCTTAATTTTTTTCTTGGCAGTTTTGTACATTAGGGTTGTATGTTACATCTAATGTTGTTAAATTAATGTTTTTTGCATTATTTCGGTTTTATGTGTGTTACCATGATGGTGTTTAGTGTTTGTGCACCTTCTGTATATGTTATTATTTAAAACCTCCGTGCGATGGACTTTGGTTCTTCATGTGATGTTGTCATCACCACCTGCTTTTGGTGGTTATCATTGTAATACAAAGGTACAAAACAGATTTCAGTGCTTCAAAAATTTGGTACATTACCATTATATGAGTTACGGTTTTTAGTATGAAATTACGGTATTTACCTGTAAATTTAAGTGAAAACCTTAAAATGTAAAACATTGCTACCGTATTTTTTACGGTAAAATTCTGGCAACCACAGCTGCCAGTTTTTTACCGTAAATTTTACGGATTTTTTTTTACAGTGCAGGTTCTTCCACCTCACTCACCCAAAGATCGCTCTCACCTGAATACTAATCAGTCACACCTGCACGCAATCATCACGGCACCCATATAAGCACACCACACACAGTCACCATTGTCCGGGCTCGTTAATCCGAAAGCGGACTCACTCAGGACTCCATCCAAGTTCTCGAGTTTACTCTGAATTCTTACCTGTGACTACTTACCTGTCTTGTCGTCTATTCCCAGTCCAGTCTGTCTCGCAGCAGATCACCGCCTCCAGTGTGTGTGTGTGTGCCATAAGTCTGCATCCAGTCCTTCCTTCGACATCCTCCGATCTTCGTTCCTGCAAAGAGGGAAAAGTACTACTTCAGCCATCCGTCTAACATCCATTCTACATCTAACTTCTGGACAGTTCACTTACCTGGTTCTGCACGTCATCTTCTACATTGCTCTGCTACAAATCAATAAACCTTATTACGTTTTACTTACCTGTCTTGTCAGTCTGCTTCCTTAACAGTCTCGATCTAGAAAAAGGTAAGGAAAAATCGGTGGAGATGGGGGGTGGAGGGATGGAGGTAGATGGAGGGTAGAACTTGTATGAAATATTAGTGAAATAGCTTTCAAACGCTATGCAAATAGCACACACACACACACACACACACACACACACACACACACACACACACACACACACACACACACGTAAACACAGTGTTTCAAATTTGATTTGTTCTGTTTCCACACACCTTCCCACTTTCTGTTTTTCCCTTTCTTGTCTTTCAGTGACTTTGGTTTCCAGTTAGTTAGAGGATTTTATCAGTGACTGCCTTGAGTGTCTTCCTACACTTTGTAAATAAAAAGTTTTAGTTTTCAGTAACTGGATATTAAACATAATTAGCAGATTTATTTGATCATTTATTGATTTATTTATCAGTTACAAATATTGTAGAATTATATATATCATACCTGCAAACTTGTCGCTTTTCGGCGACAATCGCCGTTTTCATTGACAATTGGGTCATTCACGTGAATCGTGTAGAACCGGAGAGTTTTTTTTTAGCTGCGTTTATTGACATCTGGGCCGATCGGAATCTCAACTGAGCTCGCGCCTGTCAAGAGAGGGGGGTGGGGGTGGGCTTGTGTGCCATGTAGGCCATTATTAAACAATTCTTATAAATGACATTTTTCCTGGACCAATCTCAGCGCTTGCTTCAGTATCTTGAAACACACTGCCATCTGTGTTCGCGCCTGTCAAGAGACACCTGACCTAATGTGGAAACTCTGATGGAAATTGAAATGACCGTATGCACGGAGCGTTCTTTAGGACTTCTGCATAAAGATAAGCAGCTCGTAAACTTCCGCTAAAGCTCATTTTATATGTGCTATATATTAGGTGGACACTCTTGAGACTGATCTACTGCCTCGTTCTTATCAGAAACTGAGAAAAATTATAATTGCAACATTATAAACAATGTTAGCGGCGTGAACATTCAGTTTCTTATTATTTAACAGCATATCATTTAAATGCGGAGCCTAGTAATCCCGTTCTCCGTATCTGCATAGTTGTACATTTAAATGCTGACAGCTAAACACTATCATAACTTGTTTAGGCTAACGTTAGCTAGCTAGCCATACTTCTCTTCAAGGACATCTTAATCGTATTCTTGATAATCGCTAACTTGCCTTCAAAGTCATGAACACATTTTTAAAATCTTATCACAATATTTTAAAGCCTTTATTATTTTCCAACTCTACAGCTGTGAAATAAAATGTACTTCAAGGACTCATTTTTCATTCATAAAAAACTGCATCGGACAAAATGACTTTTCGCAAAAAACGTCTTTTTTTTAAATAATATGGAATGACCCATATAACCAATAGATGGCAGCAGAGGATTATTTATTATGCAGCTGCCTTTAAACTCCCTATATTTTTCAAGACACCTTTCTTTTTTATTTATTATACAATATCTAGTATAATAAAAAAATATTTTTTACCGCCCTTAAGTGTATGTGTATATATATATATATATATATATATATATATATATATATTATTATAGCAAGTGCAGAAAGACATTAAGCTCACACACAAACAGCCTATAAGGGCGAATTATTTAAATACTTATATATAGTTCACTACAAATACATTAAATATTGATGGTATAAAAATTAAATAATGCACTCAATATGAATCGATAATTCCTATATATTGAAATATTTCATATAATTTAATAACTACATCTTTTAAGTTTTATCTTGAACTGTAAAATATATTAAATAGTTTGTGAATGTTTTTCAGTTTCCCTCCATGGCGTTTGCTTGCGTGTGTTTGTGAAACCCTTGTCCAGGCTAAGAAGGAAAAAATAATGTTTTTCAGTATAATATAATTTGTGTTTTGGTTCTTTTGTTGTTTTTAGTGGTTCTTACTTGAGTTCACAGGGTCGCCCCCCCATATATATATCAATATATCAGAGGTTGCGTTAGACTTTAACATTACCCGTCATTTTGACGGACAGGGTCGTAAAAAAATCCATCATAATCCATTATTACCCGTCATTTTAATTTTCATATTTTAATTTTAATACCACATTTAATTGCATTTATGTTTGTTCACATTTTCAGGACAATATAGATTTATAATATAGGCATTTATTTTGAAGAGAACAGATAAACAGATAAGACTGCTTAACTTTTCATGTTCAACACCACATCCTGTCTCAAGTCTTAAATTTAAAATTATGTCGATTTCATTAGGAAATTCAAGCAATAAATACCGTTTTGGCGCTCTATAATGTGGCGTGATAGATCGTTGTAGCTTCTTTGTAGTCGCATGTACAGTTTCGTTTTTGTTCTGGATTCAGTTCTCTGCTGCCACACTGGAGCGCACTCGCCACCAACTGGACAGGAGTGGGAATTACAGCTACAAATTACAATAGGTCATCCTCAGTGTAATCTGTCAAAGTGACGGACGGCCTTCAGATTTTTCCGTCATTTCTAAAAAAATTCTGTCAATGACGGACAATTTTCGGTTAACGCGACCTCTGAGATAGAGATATATATATATATATATATATATATATATAGCATGTTTTATTTATTTTGCATTAGTTGTATGTTGTAGTTGTATCACTGTTAAATCTGTTTTTGTTATTAGAATTGTTCAAAATAAAGACTGTTCAAATGTTGTTTTGTTTTGTTGTTCTGAAATTCTTGTGTGGTTTCGTGGGCAGAGCAGTTCTAAATTGATATGCAAAGTATATGTTGTATGTAGTGTCACTAAATGGCCATTTTGAAAGGATTCCTAGACTGTTCTTGAAATAAAAGCTTACAGAAATTACAGTTTTGAAAATACTATTAAGAGGTAATTTCTCAGTTTTTTTTTTTTTAAGAAAATCTAGGCGTCCAAAAAAAAAATCGGAGACTCCAAATGGACAACTGGTAACCAAACGAGTCAACACTACAAATGTTATTCTGATTTTGTGTGTGTATGGGTTTCGTGGGCAGAGCAGTTCTGAATTGATACACATGTATGTAGTTTTGACCTATTTGGTAATTTGGTTATCATGTGTCTATTCAGAGTCTCCAAGTTGCCTTTTTGAAAGGATGCCCTGCTGAAAAATGCTGGTTAGGTAGGTCTTTGTGCTGGTATGCTGATTTTAGCTGGTTTATGCTGGTCCTTTGCTGGTTTATGCGGGTTATGTTGCTGGTCAAGGACCAGCATAAACCAGCTAAAAGCTTTCAAAACGTCTAACTTCACTAAAATCATAACACTAATACAACATGACATATATATTTTTTCCTGAAAGATGTACTTCTAGTTAAAGTTTCTAATAAACTGTTTATTGTGTCTTGTATTTATTACCTAAACTTTTCACTTTTAATAAAAGAAGATATTGAGTGAACTGAATATGTTGGCATATTTTTGGCAAGGTATATCAACATAAAACAAAGTGTTATAAATGTACATTAAAAAAGAGAATAATATTAATAGATTTACAATGTTAGTAACTTTAGAAAAGCATCATCATATGGGTACGAAATTCTATTCTATATTCATGGGTACCAAAGACGTCACTTCCGCTATGCTCGCCGCCATGTTTGTGTCCGATATGACAACAGACACAGCGCATCTCAATGAGATTTAATAATAAATTGAAATAAGAAATTACTTTTTACTACTACTTCCCACACTGTGTATTTGACTTGATTGTATGTTTAGGACAAAAAGTGTAAATTGTTGTGAACGTAGTCACTCGATGAAGGCTTTAAGACCTTGAAGAATCCTCTGCCGGCTGCTCACTAACTTACTTCACAGCGAACGGGACTCGCGCTGACGGCACTAATTCCCACAGTCCGCGCTTAGATGTCGGCAAATTAGTTTTGGCGAATGCAAAAAAATGAGATTATTGAGCATAAGCGCAACATCCAGCAAGCCAAGAAAACATAAAATATACCTGAGGGAAGACGTCTTTCACGTCTTGTGTATTCCTAAAACTGGATCTCATTATTGAAGCACAAATTCAAGCACCAAAAGCATGAGATTTCTTTATTTAAAATATGCATTTTTATTCATTCAAGCTATATGGCTGCAATAACATTTTAGTTTAATTTAGTTTATTACACCACTTGTGCAGCCAGTCACAATTCACAATGGTACCATTTACTTGGGACGATGGTTTGTGTGTAACTTGTGTGCCATTTTTGTATGACAAATCATTTTTAGAGTAATTGTACATAAATAGTTTTAGCAAAACAAATATGATTATTTTTGAGAACCCTTTTACATGTATATACTTTACTGCAGGCGTTGCAATGACGAACGCTATGTAGTACAATAGTTTAGCGTTTATTATTTAATTTTCATAATTCACTAAACACCGCATAATCTAAAACACCTTCAACTATAAAACACTCTTGCTCTTAAGCCAAATGAAAACAAATAATTTACGGCATCTGGATGTACTGTAAGTCACTATTCTCTGCATTAGCACTGTTTTGAACTTGCTCTTTGAATGCTTTCTTGTTTACTAAATCTTTGGACTTACGAGTTGATCGGTTCAAAATGATGTAATCGCAAAAAAATGTTTCTTTTCATTTTAAGGCATTATTTTCGTTATAATGTACTGATTCACAATCTTAGTCAATATTTAATTATTATTCCAGTACTCTTATTGTGCCGAAAAAAAAACCCTGCTTTGGAAAGCACCTGCGTGAATGACACCGGTACGCTATATGCATACCGACCCACTTCGAGCACTGCTGAGATCTAATAAAACTGTTGTTTTAGTTTTTTTACAGCT
>NC_133374.1:37207161-37277109 GCF_049309525.1 Garra rufa
ATTACAATACACAAGATGATGTTGGTTAGCAAAATTGGGTTAGGTTATTGTATTTGCTTCAGTATTACCAGTTGTGGAATTTGCTGGTCAGTCAAACAGACTGATCATATAAAGGAATGCACCAAAGATTATTCAGTAAACTTCATTCAAGTTCTGACTTGTTTTGAATGTTTTAATTCTGACATAAAACCAGAACATTTACCAATGCATAACAAAGCTTTATGCCTTAACAAATACAAAGTCATAGGGTACCATTCTAAAAGAAATGTAGTAATAATGCATGACTTAAATCAGTTGAAACTGTCAAAATGGATGGGTTGCAGCATGACTGTTTTGAAAGAGTTACAGTTCCAAATGAAACTTCTAGATTCACATCACCTCATAATTTGTGGCAGAGGTTGAATTATTGGTTGAATTAGGAGCAGCTACTTGTACATCATAAGCCTCACAATTCTGAAATAAATAGTATCTGCAGGCTGCAACGTAAGCAAACTTAAATGTACATGGTTTACAATGTGTGTATGTTATTACATCGTCATCAGCTGAATGCGTGCCATTGTAGGATAGGATTTGAGACCTTATTTTATGCTTTACATTGAGTTTATAATTTTGATTTCTTTATGCGGTATGGTATCCACGTGAATGATTCTTTATTAAATAAACATAACAATCGATAAATATTAAAACATAATACACTTTGAGCAGCTGCTGGCTTACACTGGTCACGTTAACGAGTGTCTAAACGACCGATTTTTAAGTAAGCATGCAGTATAAAACAAAATGAGACGATCAACAGCTGAATCGTATCTGGATTCTGGAACTATGGACTCGCACTGATGATGTAACGTAAGGTAGGCACGCCCACAGCGGGTTATGATTGGTCGATGGACAGGCTCAAATCTGATTGGCTAAAGTGTACGAGTGACCCGCGTGGGAGGAGTTCGCTGCCAGGAAGTCTCAAAAACACACACGCAAGTCTAAAAAATACACACGCAAAAAAGGCTATTCGTACATTCACAGTCCGGGATACACTCGTGATTTTTAAACATTCAAAATTGTTGTACACAGTTGTAAATCTGTGAATTGTGTTTTGCAATTTGTGAAACGTATTTTATGAATTTATATTCTTATTTTTTCCACGTGAATTGGTTTTTGTGAACATATATATATTTTTCGTGCACGTGAATTGGGACACGCATGTGTACATCGTGTCTTTTGCGTGAATTATTAATGAGACTAATTTGCTTCCATAGTTAGAGGAGGCTGGTAAGTTTACTTAGCTGATTCCCACTGGTTATTGCGTACTGATTCATATTTTTCTCATCAGTTCCATATGCATCTTATCATTCCTGTTACTAATTATTCATGTGTTTTACCTAAACTCAGTAATTTTTTTAAGGTGTAAGCTGCTGTTGTAGGTATAAGGCATAATATTGATGTAGTGCATTCGATATATTAAGCCAAAATACTCAAATGTATATTTCCTCAGTGGCTATTAGAGATAGGAATGATTAACATAAACCCAGACTGTGTCTAAAAGAATGATTAAACAATGACGTAAGCCAAGTTTAATAAATACTACCAATGACATTTTACTTTAACAGTTGTTCCTGAAAGATTCCAGTCCGGTGGAGCTGGTGCATCACAGGTGCACATGTGTGGCTGGAGCAGCTTTATGTAACCACTGTGTAGCCTTACTTTTCCAGTCTGCACATTATTCTCAGCTGAAGGTACCTGTGGTCCCCCCTATGCTAAGCTGTACTGAGGGAGAACAACAATGGGACAAGCCCAGAACTTTGGTAAGTGACAATAAAAGGCATATCTATCTGTTGCACACTCATTATATACATGTTGGTGATATTTTCTGAGATATATCTTGTGTTATTTGATAGGGTATAAAACCAGGACCTGTGGATAAGATGGCTGTGCTATCTGCAAAACCAAAGTGTGGAGGAACAAAAGAGGGCATAAGGTAAAAGCTGAACATTGTAGATTTATTACAGTGTCCTGCATGAATGTTTGAATGAAAACGTGTATGGCACATATGTAAAGTTTTTTGTTTCACAAGGCCTGAGTGGGGATTTACCTGATCTCTCTGTCCTTCAGGTAGGGGTAACAGGATCAAATTCTAAAAGACATTATAATATGATCTCAACTTAAATTTATATACATGTATTTCACAATTTTATGAGGAGCTGTTTACAGAAGGGTTTTCGATTACAAAGCTATTTTTAGTGTTGTGAGGCCATGCACAACACTACATTGAAAAAATGGGAAGAGTTTATGGTATGATAATTAAGATTTATTACATGCCTAGGTGACAGAAGCCTATAAGAACTTCTCCACAGCTGAGGCACCGATGATCTGCAGCATGGGCATCAGCTGTGAAATTCCTCTGGTTGGCCCAGTTCAAGCTGGAAGTCCTATGTCCTACCAGCAACCAGCAACAGCTAAGAGGGACCTGTCCTTCCATGCTGCCCCACCACCTCCATCTCTGTATATACTACAGTGTACACTGTAGTACACTGCATGGACTTGATGTGGGACGAGTGCAGCGCTCCCAAACGCCAGCCCGCATCTTGCTTTTCGTGTAGCCGTTCCATTCAAACAACGATGACACAGCACTTGCAGCTAAAATCTGTTTAACCCTAGCAGTAGTACGGATAAGATCATTCGTGAAATGTCTCCTGCATACCTTTGTATGCGGAGTTACGGAAAACCCTGTCCTCTGGATCTTGAGAAGCCCCTGCGCACGGATGCCGTTATGTTTTGGAAAGTGGTGGAAGTTCACTGTTAAATCGGCTGGATCCTGTACAATGAACGTCATAACCATGGCCAGCCCTGCGAAAGCGCGGAGAGTGGAGGATTGCACGATAAAAGGTTACCTACATAGCGTGTCTCCAGCAAAAAACTGAAAAGAACAACAAGTACTTCACAGCTGTGATACAAAGCGGAAGACACGAATATCATAAAGTTGTAAGTTTTTCACTGGACAAACTAACCGCATTTTCGCAAGCTTCTAAGAACGGTACAGCAGTGAAGCTGAAGAACGTTTGCCACAGCCTCAGTAAGTGTAACTGTACGCTACTGTATTAATTTAAGGGATTTTTTTAATGTATTTTATAGTAAAAATTTTGGTACCTTTCAATTTGGATGTTTAAGTCTAGGGATGCAACGAAACGTATTGGCCGAAATGCGAAATGCATTAGGTGCGTGTTTTCACGTTGAGCCGTATATACTACACACAGCTGTTGTTCACTGACGAGCTGCGCAAATCCATGTTCATTATCAGTGTGAATTTGCACAGCTCGTCAGTGAACAACGGCTGTGTGTAGTATATACGCCTCAATGTGAAATCATGCACCTGATGGCATTTACCGCTAATTACAGAACCGGCTTTACTGACAAAACACGCAAGCGTTTCGGTGCATCCCTATTTAAGTCATATTAATTTTAATTATAAACTAACCTAGAAATTTTTTTCGTCCTGCAGGCTTCTCCGATCCAGACGGATTTGATGTGGTCTGCTCTAAAGCAACAAACCTGGATGTTGTGACCATACCGTTCTTCCGGATAACACCTTCAGGCAGTATAAGGATGGATAAAGCTGCCATCAAAGCGCTAGGGCCGAGACAAAATGTCAGTATGCAATTTTAATATATTCTATTTGGGGAAAAAATATTGGCAAAGAGGCCTAAGTTATACAATCTACTCAACAGGTGTATATATATATATATATATATATATATATATATATATATTTTTTTTTTTTATGCTTACAGGTAGGCGAGCTGGAAGCTAAGGTCCTGCCCCGTGCTGCCGCGAGTAAGATCGTCTTGGTTAAAGAGGAGGAATGTGAGCTGAAGGAAATATGGGTCGCTGACACCACAGGGGAAATCAAGCTTACCTTGTGGGACAGCCTGATTCCCCAGGTCCACGTTTCCAAGTCCTACTCATTCTCCATCCTGGCAAAGAGACACATCCAAGGAGACATTATTTTAACAACAACAACTCCATCTACCCAAGTCATGGAGATAACCGCACTGGATGTTCCTGATGGCGATAGTGAAGATCCCGAAAACGGCGCTTCTTCCACCACTTTGCATGGTTTGGTCTCCGGGGTTCAAATCAGAACCCGATATCGCTGCCCGAGGTGCCACGGTATTCAAAACGACATTTCTGCTAACTCCATTACACACAGATGTAGTGTGTGTAACCTGCTGCAGTGGTCATCGGTCTACAGGTCAACCTATGGAGGAACCATCGTTTTCACAGCAGACCAGCAAGATCACTCGCTGACTGTGACCGATTGCTGTCTAACCGCTTTCTTGGCGATATACGTCTATAGTCGTCTATACACCGAACGAGGTGGAAACCATTGAGAAGCATTTCCTTAATAGGCCAGAGCTGGAAGTGTGCATTAATAATGATTCCTTGATCACCAGCATAATTCAGCCACCTTCACAAAATCGTGGGGACCAAGGTGAAGCCGGAGAAACTGTGGAAGATTGGGAAGTTGTTGAAGCTGCCGAAGCGTTTAATTGGGACGTTCAGCAAGGAACTTTGGTTGACGAACCGGCAACTGTTGTTGAGTAGGTAATGTAAAAAAAAAATGTAGTTGCTACATGTTTCTAGCACAAATTGTTATTCCATAGTGTACTGTTATACTGTTACCTGAACTCTGTTCTCCGTTTTATCTACATCGCTAAGTTTTTGTTGAAATGCTAGCGTTGCCTACGTTAATGGTTTTCACTAAATTTTCGATCTCTTTTTGTGAATTGCTAATTTGCCAATTAGCCGTTTGTTAAGTTGCATATTTGCATATTATTAATTATTTTTTTATTGTATTATTGTAGTCTGTGTTCTTTTGTAATTTAGCTAAGTGCGGTTTTCTTCAGCTATTAAGCATTCTTTTTGTTTAATGGCAGCTGAATAAAACGGTTTTCACTGGTAGTAGTCATATGATTTATTAAACGCTGTGTGTGTATAAACTGCCAATAAGTTGACGATAACTTGAAGTTGGTAATAAATGAGTTTCCATCTAACCTGGTTTCTTTATTGTTCAGTTTGATTTGACAGAGGTTATATCTGAATTTTATAAATACAATATTCACAGTAACTTAGACAAAGTAAATACAAAATTAGTTACAGGGCTGCAGTAACTTAATATTGTGCCACTGATGTCTTTAAGTGTGGTATTTTTGCTATCTAAAGTATGGTACAGCAATTAAAGTAGACGTGATATTGGGTTTATGTGTGTTTGCAGATATGCATTTTCCTTATTTCATTATATTTTTATGAACTAACGAAAAAAAGAGTGGAGGTTAACATATTTAACTGGATGGGTCTTACATACTTTGAATAACTTGCACGTTTTTAGACATCGGTTTCTGAGATGACTTCAGTTGACGCCAAATGCACTGCACTCTGCAACCTTTAGCGTAACGTTAACAGCTTTGCTAACCGTGCGCTTATAAAGACATGTTTTTTTTGGAATGGATGGATGGATGTCAATAGAGGAAATAGCTTATTTAAGATTTTTTTTTAATTATTTTTTTATATATGTCACGTGGAGTTTTGTTTTGGGGTTTTCATGTCTTTTATTATGTAATGGTTATATGCTGTGGTGTCTTGCTTCCCTTGCCCTTGTGTATTACTATCATTGGTTCCCTAGTTCCATGTGTCTTGCTCTGATTTGTTGCTATGGTCTTGTTCCTTGTTTTTCATTGGTTGATTCTTGTCATGTGTCCCTCATTGTCTGTATAAATAGCCCTTGTGTTTGTATGGTCCTGGTCACGTATTAATGTTGTTAACCTGCTGTTGGTGAGTTGTGTTTTCAAGTCAAGTCAAGTCAAGTCAAGTCAAGTTCATGCCAAGTCTGTTCAGTCTTTTCAAGTCAAGTCAAGTCATTGTTTGGATTATCATTTTTTTGTTGGGATTTCTGGATTACTTCACTGTTTCATTAAACTGCACTTGGGTTCATCATCACATCTCATCGTTCAGTGGACTACTTGTTACAGAATACGTGACCCAAACATGAACCCAGCAGTTGCTCTCCTTGGACTACGTCAAGAGAATCATTCGATTGAGGATTTTGTGGCAGAATTTTGTGACCTGTGCTACCAGGTAGAATTTAATGATGTTGCAGTAAAGGACTTTTTCCGTTTTGGACTATCTAATGCTATTTCTCATTTACTGCCACGGCACACACCGCACTGGACTCTTGAACAATATATTGATTTCGCACTTCGTTTGAGTGGTTCCTCGTTTACTGTGGGGATTGTGGATGAAGAACCCTGCCACCACACAGTACCCACAACACAACAGTGCTTTCACGTCCCCACCGTCATGTCTGGTATTGTTCACGTCACGTCTGCCAAGCCACAGCCAGCTCACATCATGTCTGCTGCTTCAGGGCCTGCTCACGCCAAGCCTGCCACTCCAGGGCCTGCTCACGCCATGCCTGCCACCATCCCAGAGTCTGCACCCAAAATGGCTGCCATCCCAGAGTCTGTTCACAAAATGGCTGCTGCTCCAGAGTCTACATCTGTCATGGCTGCCCTTCCAGAGCCAGCTCACAAGATGGCCGCCACACTAGAGTCACGCCATACCTCGCCTGATCTGCCAGAGCCACACCATGCCTCACCTTATCCTTCAGAGCCTCGTCATGTCATGATTGCAAGTGTGATGGACCCACCAATGATGTCAGTGAGAGCTGCTGGCATCCCGGTGGTCCCTGCACCCAATAGCCCGGCGGGTCTCCCTCTATCCACTCCGCTGCCTGTGATGGCCATCGCCATTTTGAGTGTGTGGGCTGCACACTGTGCTACAGAGGCCTCGTCTGTCCACGAGTCTACTCCAGAGGCCTCGTTTGACCATGAGTCTGCTGCGCCAGTGCCTCCAGAGCTGGCAGCACCAGCTGCAGAACCTTCCAAGGAGGTGGCGATCACGGCAGAACCTCCCAAGGGCGTGACGCACTTTTATGAACCTCACGCTCTGCCTGCTCCACCAAGGCTTCCTGCTCTGCCTGCTCCGCCAAGGCTTCCTGCTCTGCCAAGGCTTCCTGCTCTGCCTGCTCCGCCAAGGCTTCCTGCTCTGCCAAGGCTTCCTGCTCTGCCTGCTCCGCCAAGGCTTCCTGCTCTGCCTGCTCCGCCAAGGCTTCACGCTCTGCCTGCTCCGCCAAGGCTTCCTGCTCTGCCAAGGCTTCCTGCTCTGCCTGTTCCGCCAAGGCTTCCTGCACCGCCAAGGCTTCACGCTCTGCCTGCACCGCCAAGGCTTCACCAAACAACACACAGCCAAGGTCCGGGGTGAATCATCTGACAAAGGAAGAGAGAATGCGGAGAGTATATGTAGGCTGAGATCATGAGCAGCACCTGGTGTGGGACTGATTGGCAGCTGCGCTGACGAGCATGACGTACAACACTCACAAACACACAGATCACGAGACATGAGAACACAGCGGATGTGTGTACCGTGACATCCAACATTTGCATTGCTAAATCATTGGTAACGTCAGCACATCTGTAAAACAAGGCAAGCCACTAAAGGGACACGGCTAGCTTAATGCTAGCGCTAGCCTGTTACATGGCAATACATAGGATTTCACTTACCACATAAACAGAGAAATGATTGCGCTGATGATGGGGAATGATGGAGAAATAACTGCTCTGATGATGGCGAATGATTTACAGATCTTGAGAATCACAGACAAGCAGCTGAACTTCTGTGGTCAGAAGCACTCCCTCTGCATGATAACGTTACACAGAGCACATGCATCACAGTAATCAGTACTAAAATGTACGCGACTCAAAACGGCAGATTCAACAAACCGCATATTGAAAGCAGCGAGAGCTCCTAATTTTATATATATTAGGGCCGGGACTTTAACGCGTTAATTTAGATTAATTAATTACACAAAAATAACGCGTTAATTTTTTTACGCATTTTAATCGCAATACGTTTTGCACCGCGGAACGTTTCTCACTAGATGAGATTTGGCGGACCGATTATACTGGAGCACAAACTAGCGTTCAGACAAGCCAAAGACGTCCGTCCTAAATAGTATTGTATGTCCCAAATCGTAGTATGTTTAAAAAGTATTCCAAAGATTCCCGGATGGTCTACTACTTAACGATCAATGCACACTCTTAACTGCTTATATTGCCCGCAACACACTGCGCCGTGAACGAGGATTCGATTAGAACTACAAACACGCATAAAAAGTGTTAAAAAACTACAAACATGGAGGATATACGCGACCAACGGACAGGTAGAGAAAGGGGTTTGAGTGATAAATAATCAGTGTGTAACCTGATAAAAACTATTTTTTAAATGTTATCCGCGTTATATTCCATGTGCAGCAACATTTATAATGATAGGTTTGGTCATTAAAGTTTAAATGCATAATTAAGCAAACACAAGAGCAGAGTTCTCGGAAGGAAAGACTCGTTAAAGAACGTGCTTCTTGCTACACTTTTAATGGCAATATTGTACTGGTCTGTTGGACTTGGTTGAACAAAAATAAACAATATTTTGTTGCTTAAGCTTATGTATTCAGTCATTATTCAATGGTATACTAAAAATCCATGTAAAAATCTTAATTCTCATTGTTCTCAGGTCAAATATTTACATGCGATTAAAATGCGATTAATTTCGATTAATTAATTACAAAGCCTCTAATTAATTAGATTAAAATTTTTAATCGAGTCCCGTCCCTAATATATATATTTGTATCCATGTGTGAGCTATTGAGACGAGCAGTTCTGTGAAACAGCCAATCAGAGCAGGGCTCATTAATATTCATGAAACTTCCAAATAAGGCAATAACAGAGCATTTCATTCTAGGGACAAATTCTAGGGTTGTAAATGGACCTGTAAAACCATTTCTGGATATTTTTTGCCCTTTCCTATGACATATACCTTCTATGTAGATATCAGAGAACAATTTAAAATATTCTCTCAATGCATTCTATGGCACCTTTAAGAAGTGTGGAGGAGCCTCCTCTATTATGCTGTGCCTTTTTTTCTTCTTTTTTACTGTACACAATTACTTTAACTGCATTTCCTTTGTACATATATTTTTTCTCTCTTTATGTCTATCACTTTATTTGCTTATTTTAAAAAAAGTGAAGTGTGGTGGAGCTACATGAAAGGATCTCTGGTTTTATGGTTGTTTAGTTTGGTGCAGTTCTGATCACTTTATCACTGTCTGATTCACTCTAACATCACAGAAACTTATTCTTTACAATCACATCACACAGTCTGTACAAACTAAAGCTTTATGGTTTGCCGCACCTAGTGATTGTAAAACTTCACAAAATGAAATGAAGATACTTTATGAAGTTTGGTGTCAATGTGTACTTTTAAATCTTTGATCTGTGACCTATTATAGGAAGTATCAAAATACAAATGTTATTGTAATACCGTTGCAACCTATGTGGGTACTCATCCTGGCCGAGGTGCTTAAAATCTTAAAAGAGGTTTTAAATATTAGTATTCTCATCTAATTTTTTTAACTTAAGAACAATACAAAAATGTAAATGTGCATTATATAAATGAAATCGTCTTGACTACTTTAAGTAAAAACACCAAGGATCAGTATTGATTAATTAATGTGTTTATTGCCAATATATTTAATCTTATTCTTATCAAACAACCACACAATCACAGCCCAGAACAGTAGACAAAGTGCACTGTCAAGTGCAGACCATAGTGTTAATACACAGAAGTCATAACTTTGTTTTTGCTGAGTTTATTTCATTAATATTGGGTATCAATTGATGTCAAATAAAACCAACTAAACTTCCAGAGCAAGTTGTTGTGCCTTCTCTGAGCTATTTTCTCATGTTTCTTCTTTCAATATAAAAAAAAACAAAACAAAAAAAAACGAATAGACGAATGATACACGGATTAGTCTAC
The DNA here is from genome assembly GCF_049309525.1 of Garra rufa. NCBI lineage: Eukaryota > Metazoa > Chordata > Actinopteri > Cypriniformes > Cyprinidae > Garra > Garra rufa. The sequence goes on from NC_133374.1 coordinate 37,217,080, forward strand.
CACAAATGTGTTCTATATTTGTTGCCTATTCTATCTACTTTTCTTTGTATTTATATAACTATTATTATTTATTATTGTAAAAAATAATAATAGCACTTACAAGCTATGGCTTTTTTGTTGGTTTGATTGATTCTGTTGTCATTTTTCTTTAAGTTGCTTTGGATAAAAGTGTCCGCTAAATGACTAATTGTAAATATAAATGCTTCTAGGCAAAGGAGATGGTCAGATGAAGCCTCAAGATAATGTATAAAAAAGACGAATGATGCAAATAAAAGAAAGGGTCATGAAGGTGGACAATCAGATTTGGCTCACATTCAGCAGTGGTGTCAACGTTAACTTAGATGTGCATATATGAATCAATAAAAAAATAAAACAAAATGTCTTTTTCAAGTGTGAATCCTCATGTGGACGTTAAGGTTTTGCTTGTGAATAAAATTGTTTCCACACTGTTGGCAGCTGAACTAGCTGTCTCCACTGTGAGTTCTCATATGGCGTTTAAGGTTGCTTTTATGTGCAAAACTTTGTCCACACTGTGAGCAAATAAAAGGCTTTTCTCCAGTGTGAATTGTGGACTTCAAGGTTTCCTTTTTGAGTAAAACCTTTTCCACACTGATTACAGATAAAATGTGTTTCTCCGGTGTGAATCCTCATGTGGACTTTAAGGTTTCGTTTTTGAATGAAATTCTTTCCACACTGTTGGCAGGTGAACAAATTCTCCCCACTGTGAATGCTCATGTGGCAATTGAGGTTGTTTTTCTGTGTAAAACTCTGTCCACATTGAGAGCAAGTGTAAGGCTTTTCTCCTGTGTGACTCCTTATGTGGACATCAAGGTTTCCTTTTTGAGTGAAACTTTTTCCACACTGTTTACAGAAAAATCGTCTCTCTCCAGTGTGAGTTCTCATGTGGCAGTTAAGGTTGCTTGTATGTGTAAAACTCTGTCCACATTGAGAGCAAGTATAAGGCTTTTCTCCAGTGTGAGTTCTCGAATGGACTACAAGGGTTCCTTTTTGAGCGAAACTCTTTCCACACTGTTGGCAGGTGTAGGGCTTCTCTCCAGTGTGAACACTTATGTGGACCTTAAGATATCGTTTTCGACTAAAACTCTTTCCACAGTGATGGCAGGTAAAAATCCTGTTAGATTTTATCTTCTTTTCTCTAATTTTTAAATGATCTTTCTCATTCTGCTCTTTCTCTTCCATATCCTTCAGCTCTTGACTCTCCTCAATCTGGTCTAGAAAAACAAACAAACGCAAAAGCAGTTTAATGGCACAAAGAAACTGACATCAAAAGCAAGATAAGGCAGTCAACAAATGTATTGCTTAGTAATGACGTGAAAACATGCACGACAGCATACTGTGCACACAGTTTCGTTGTCGATATTTTAAATCTGCCTTTGAAGCGTCCCGCTCTGTGCAGCATGCAGTGTCATGTCTCTAAACCAGTGATTCTCAACTCCAGTCCTCGAGGCCCACTGCTCTGCACATTTGGTATGTTTCTGAATCTTTCAGTTTAGTTCATGGATCTTTCTCCTAATGAACTGATGACCTGAATCAGGTGTGTTAAATGAGGGAGACATACAAAATGTGCAGAGGAGTGGGCCCCGAGGACTGGAGTTGAGAACCACTGCTCTAAACCACTGCTGGAACAGAAAAAAAAACTATCGGTATGGATTTTTGCCGATAAACAATAGTTTTGTCAGTGGACTATTGGTGCTGATTAATCAGCAAAACCAAAACATCGGTCGACTTCTACTTGTAACCCTTACTCAAGGGTTATTCTCTCTTGCACAAGGAGAGTACTTCTTAAGATAAACTTAGAATCACACTCATAAACTGTGGTTTTTATGGGACACCGTGAATATGAACTAAAATGTGCTTTTAATTAAAAAGGGCTTAAGTGTCCTAATGAATGAAAGATGGGCTCAAGTGTACTATAAGCGTTAACTAAATACTTTTTTTTTTTTTAAATATAGAGAAAGTATGTTAAAAGCACATTTTAGTTTATATTCATGGTGTCCCAATATAGCACAGCTGTGCTGCAAACAACAATAACAGCTTTAACTGGCAAATGACCATGGTATTAAGCGGGATGATGGACAGCTAACTTTGCATTAAATAATTCTAATGGACTTTGCGTTGGGTCGCCTCCATTAAAACAGTTTAAAGCACAGCTAGCTGTGCGTTATTCCTTACTGAATGTATGACAATAACGAACAGAAGAAGTGTTTTCTCAGCTGTACTTGAAGACGGCATTAGTATTTGTCTGGTCATGTGATCTCAACATGTCTGTACACATGAGGCTCCATGTCCAATAAAACCACTTAAATTAGGAAACTCACGTGACATTCTTCAAAAATATACACTGAATATAGAAACTGACATTTTAATAACAATCAAATGAGAATGAAAACCAACCTGCATCTTCTTGTTTCAGACTGAACACTTCTGCAATCCTTATGTCTTCAATCTTCACGTCTTCACTCTCCTCTTTAACCAACGCCATCTCTATAATAGTGTCACGTGCATCTGAGTTGCTTCACCAGGAGCTTTTTTTTTCTGTGTAGTTCGATACTGTAATGATTAAAATGAAAAAGAAAAGAAAAATAGATCGAGTTCAGACTAAATCTCTGTGTGCTTCTCAATCAGTTCTCTAGTTCAGTAGTCAGCACACTGCTAATGGAGTCAGTCACAGTCATAGTTAATGGCCTGAAATACTGAACTACTAATTAAACACATACAGACAAAGGTACAAAATAATCTGTAATTTAGTCATTAGATAAACTTAATTAACATTTTTTGCAGTTGGTTTGTAAGAATTGTTTGTTGTTCTTGTTGCATATACAGTTTTGAGCAGAATGTGCTTATTTTAATCCGTGAAATCAATTTCAAAAAAGCTCCCTTTTCTAACAACAAAAACAAATCCACAGAGATCAAAACTATTAAAAAATAATTTGGAAATGTTCACATCTCATGCCAGAAGAAAAATATAAATGTATCTTTTTCACAAAACGTGCAACTGTAATCTATTCAGATAAAAACGCTCTCATGTTTCTTTCACAGATTTAGTGAAATGAGATGCAGCTTATCTTTCATTCATTTGCTGATGTGCTTTGGTCTCACAAATAACGTGCATTAACGTCAGATTAGAACATTTTAGTATAACCTTGAACAACAATTAAACCATTTTACAAAGTTAGCGTTGACTTAAAAAATGTGGATGGTTAAACCTTTCTTCAGCAGAATCACAACAGATGCACGAGCACAGCCTTATGACGTCACATCACCACGCCAAAATAAAAGCCCTTTTCAAAACACAGATGTTAAAAGTGCTGGAACATTTAGTTACAACAAAAGTAAACTATAAAGGAATATATATATATATATATATATATATATATATATATTATGTGTGTGTGATTTATTTTTAAAGTCAAATTGTTGTACAAATAATAATAACTGATAACCTATTTATTGTTGTGTTTGTTTATTTTTGAATATTCTGTGGCCCACACAAACATTAAGTTTTATTTACTGCCTTTTAGACAGAATCTTAAATACTAGTTGCACAATCTTTCATTAGCAGTTATTTTCAGTGCACAACTAGACAACATACCTTTAAACGTGTTTTTAAAAAGAAATTAAACTCCGAATACATGCTCTTTTTTGTTTGAGTGGTTTACTTTTGTTGCAAATTTTCCAGCACTTCTGACTTTTGTGTTGAACAGGACTTTTATTTTGGCGTCTTGCTGTGACGTCATAAGGCTGCGCTGCTCCTGCATTTGTTGTGATTCTGTTGAAGAAAGGTTTGTGTTTGAGCTTTAAAAGTTTTGTAGTCAATGCTAACGATGTACAATAACGTAATTATTGTTTAATGTTAGATTCTAATGCTTTATTAAACGTTAATGTGCACTTTGTTTTTAAAGTTAAATTACATAAGCATTCAGTCACTGGCAAATAGTGAAAAGAAACATTACAGTGTTTTCATCTAAAAATAGATTACAGTTGCTCTTTCTCTAATACAGAATTGTATTTTTAATGTCTGTGTACTTGTATATTCTGGCATGAGATGTGAAAATATCTATTTTTTATTAGTTTTGTTCTGATTAGTTTTTTTATGGATTTGCTTTTGTTATTATGACACTTCTAGATCCATTAATATCCAAAAGACGTTTCTCAGTTCCCTATTTTGCACATTTTCAAACAGCCCTAGCAAACAATTCAAAAACCCACCAACCTGTTTTTTTTTGTGTGAAATATATAATGGATATATAATATTAACTAATGCATTAGTTCATTTAAGGCCATTAGACTGACTCCATTAGCAGTGTGCTGACTACTGAACTAGGGAACTGATTGTGATCCACCCTTTTCTTTCGGTTCATTTTTTGTCATTTTAATCATTACACTAAACAGAAAAATCTCCTGGTAAAGCCACTCAGATCCATGTGACACTATTATAGAGATGGCGTTCATTAAATAGGAGAGTGAGGACACAAGGATTGACGATATAAGGATTGCAGAAGTGTTCAGTCTGAAACAAGAAGATGCAGAGGAACAAACAGGTTGGTTTTCATTCTCATTTGATTGTTATTAAAATGTCTATATCCAGTCTGTATTTTTGAAGAATGTGGGTTTTATTTTATCATGCAAGTCATCAGTGTCCACAGCTCATGGTTTTATTTGACATGCAAAAACAAAGTATTTTAATAATATTTTCATAAATCAAAGTACATCTTCGATACCACTAGCAGCATAAATAAAAATGTCATTAAAGAGAAGTGAACTCTCAGTAATATAATAAGAGCAAATAAACAAACTACAACAAAGCCACAAATAAAGTAAAGCCTAACCTTAATTTTCAGCCACAGAAATGTAAGAATTAAGTGTAAATGAACACTGCTTGGTGTTCACTGTGTAATTTAATAATAGATTAATCTTCCGTGTCAAAGCAACCAAATTTCTAAAACGTCCCTAGCTCAAATGTTTGAGTTTTTCTCCATGCCTGTGATTCAAGAAATATTAAAGATATCTAAATGCCATTTTAGATATGGAGTCTTAACCAACTTTCCTTGTGGCAACTTCGTTTTTAAAGCCCTATGAGATTCGGTTCCAGAGATATTGTAATTTCAATGTGGCACCAAGAGTAAATTGTTAGAATTTACACATTTTCAGTGGTCAAAAACCAATTATTTTCTTTTAAAGAGGAATGTCTGAAAAACAAATAATGGTAAAACTAGGATTGTATCTCATTTCTTTCTGTCAAGACAAATGCATTGAATATACCAGTCTGAGTGCCATAAATATTCTTTTTTCAAAGTTTGGTGCCTATAACTCAAGAAGTATTAAAGATATTGCAGTATGGTTTTAGATTCTAGTTGATAATAAACTTTTCTTTTGGAATCTTAATTTTCAAGGCCCGACATCATTCAGTCCCCGAGATATGGGGATCTCAATGAGGCTCCGTGTCCAATGTTACCCATTTTCAGTGGTTGAAAACCAAATGTTGGTCACTTTGTATACAGCTGATGCTTATTTTATTTAAAGAACAATGTCTGTATAAGAAATAATGTTGAAATTAGAATTGTATGTTGTTGAACATACCTGCTTGAGTCTCATAAATTTGTGCGTTTGCAACTCAAGAAGTATTAATATAATTGTAGATTCTGGTTCTTAAGAAACTTAGCTTCTGGAAACTTGATATTGTTTAATCTCAGAGATATTGAGATCTAAGTGCAGCTCCAAATTTAGTATCCTACCTATTTTCAATGGTCAAAAAATAAATATAGTTTTGTGTTTATCTATTCATTACTGTTTACACTGCAAGTATGCAAATAATAGTTACCCAGGGATTAAGACTGTACAGTGTGACACACCAGATTATGAATGACCAGGGTTCATTGTTCACTCTTGAGGTAAATTATGAATGATGTAAAATGTAAAATAAGATTTTCCATGATTCCATGGTTCAAAATTACCCAGTGTTAATTTTTTCAAGTGTGAGAGACCTTAAATGTTTGAGGTATGACTATGAGATGGCTATGCTTGACTATGCTTCATATTTGATAACAATAAAAAAGTAAAATAAATTCTAATAAGTAATCCTTTGTTTATTAATATGAATGCAATTTTTTTTTGGACAGTGTGCTCTGATGTGTGGAATTCATGCTGTTTCCACAAAAAGAGTGTGTATGTAAGTAACATTTAACACATTATTTTTCCAACTGTGGGATTTAAGAATCTGTTTAAAATATGCTGATTTTATGTTCTGACATAGCATCACATGAAATACTAAGGTAAAGTACATTGTATTTGACATTTAAGGCAAATATGATGACGTAAGATAAATGATTCTCTTAAACAGAGTTTGTAGCAAGATGTTCCTGTTCTCTTTGTAAGTCAAATGAGCCAGATGACTGAGATGTTCACCTTTTGTTTGTAATGGCTCTTGGTGCCTCTGCCCAGTCTTTGAGCAGTTATGATGATTGGATTAGGATTGGTGAATTGGGGCAGGTTGCTACACCTGAACACTTCATTTGCATGATTTGTGTCCCAATCCTGAAAATCATCGCTATCAGCCAACCTAAGATAGCCATAATGTAGGTTATGTAAAAAATAAAAGTTTTTGAAAGGGGCCTGAACTCAGCATTCATATGGTGTCAAAACCTAAAAAAGGTAAAATTTCACCATGTGTTGGGTTTTCCTACATCGCATCACATATTTGCCGTCTCTGGCAAAATATGACACATCTCCAGCTGATACAAACTGTCAAACACGGTGCATCCCTCTGCTTTCAAGTTTATTCCACCACATACTATCAAATGTTTCATTAGGTTTGACATGTTTTCCCCTTCACACGCAACTGCTGTAAAACATTTGCTGCTCGTCGCAGTCTCTGAATCATTTCTCGTGAAATATAGCCACACTTTCGAATGTTTAGTTTTTGGCATTTTAAGTTAAGCGTGTTTAATGTAGCTAGCTAAGCTAACGGCAAAACCACCTGCTGCAGTCAGAGCAAGTGTAACTATAGTTGCTACATTCACGCGCTTCTTGGATGGTTTCATTTCCTGGTGATTTGTGCTTTTAGTTCGAAATGTGAAACTGGATAGTAACTACAAAGATGTCTTGGATTTGTATCATCAAAGCTTTCCGACGTTCATGTGAGTTTTCTCATTCAGGAAATAATTTTTCAGATCATACCCCATGAATGCAGTATTTAAATTTAACTAGCGATCATGAATCAATGCTTCTACATCCGTGTCATAGCACCAGAAAACAAATATTTCAATCGGCAGTTCAGGCACTTAAGTGGCACCGAAATTCGCGTTCTGTTTCGGTCCGGTACATACCGGTCACATGGGTTTCGGTACCCAACCCTAATTAAAACCAGTACAAATCCTATTACACCCAGTAAAAACACTTTAAATTCTGTGATGGTTTCTATTGTTTTTTTTTTTTGTTGTTGTTGTTGTTGTTTTTTTCCAGCAGGTCTGGAAAGGCTGTTGCCCACAGTCTGCCTAAAAACATAAACAGTTTAGGAACATGCTGCATTTATTTGCACACATTTGTTTTCCCACGCATCTTTTTTTTTTTTTTTTTTTTTTTTTTGTTTAGGAGGTTATCTCAACTACAAATTTTCCTTTGATTATATCCTTGTTTTCATTAACAAGTTGGACAAGAAGCTGTTCTTGCATCCAGTTTGGTTTTCTTTTACGTTTGCATGTATTATTATCAGCCATGATTTTTCTACTCTGTTTATTAAAAGGTTGTTTATATGTATGTCCTCTAATTGTAAGACGCTGACAATTATCTGAACATATACTTGTTTAATTAGTGAAACTTAACCTGCATTTTAAAATCTTTATTTGAATATGGCTACCTTTTTTTTACTTTTATTTGAATATGACAATACAATGTTTCTATGAATGTATCTCTGACAGAAACCCCTCCCCTATCAGCCAATCACTGTGCGCATAGTTAATAAGCATGCTGACATCATTCATAGTAATGAGGTCAACCCCGCCCCTTACTCTTAGCTTAAGACCACATTTACACATAGCCGGGTATTTAGAGAAACGAATATTTCCTCCATTCCGTTTTCAATAATAACATTGTGCACACAACATTGTTTTCAAAAAACTTTTCATTTATATCAACCCGCATAAATACGCCGTTTCACAAAGTCTACCCTCATCAGACAAATAGTACTGGGTGAGGGCAACTTTTTTTCTCTACACTGACTGGCGACCGCATAACAGTAGTCTGACCAAAAAACTGTAAATAGGGCGCTCACATGACGTTAAGCATTTTCTGGCGCATAATGTGATGTTTGAGAACCTAAAACCCAGTTTCTCCCAGTTTACACGGCAACACATAACCGGCGTTTTCAGGAATCTCCACTTTGGCCGGAGTTTTTAGAAATAATCGTTTTCTGTGATAAAAACGGGGTTTTTGTGTAAATGAGAGGCCAAACCGCAGGGAAATATCTGCATCTTCCCTTCATGTAAACAGTGCCTAAGACTTCTCTCTATTCCTTAGTAAATGTTTGTCTCAACAGCTTTGTGAATGGGTTTTAAGAGAAAACTCTTAGCTAAATACATTCACTGCTGTTTAGGAGAAAGTAAAAGAGAGTAAAAGATTAAACTAATAATGCTGCCTGCAATTTATTTTTTTTACAGGATTTACCTGAAAGCAGTAAAGAAGAATTGATGTCAGGTGAAGAGTTTTTGCCTGAATCAGGATCTGACTTGAACTCAGGCATAGAAATTGATTTAGAAATCCCTGTCAGCAACATTACAGAGAGCTCTCTGGATTCATCCAGCCTAAATGGTACACCAGAAGATTCATTTATTCAAAATCTGTCCTCTTCGAACGACTCAAGCCTCAATAGTGTTACTGAAGCAAGGGATACACCAAGTGATTCAGTCTCGTTTTCTCATGACATAACCACTGTATCCAAAGGTGGTCAAAATTTTTGTTTTGTTTGTGGAAAAGCACAAAACAAAATAGCTCGACATTTTAAAGTGCATGAAAATGAAGACGCCGAAATTGCACAAGCACTCAGTTTCCCAGCTCACTCCAGAAAAAGAAAGGAATTGCTTCAGGCATTGCGAAACAAAGGCAACTTCATGAACAACAACGATGTCCTGAAGAAAGGAACGGGTGTCCTGAAAGTAAAACGTTGTTCTGTAAAACAGGACTCCAACAAGTATGAGTACTGTCTTTATTGCCATGGGATGTTTGTTCGTGAGTAACTCTGGAGGCACATGAAAAGATGCTCAGCCAAAAGAGAAGGTCACGAAAATGATCAATACACAATGAGAGTACTGGGTCTTGCTGCAGTGGCCAAGGCTGCATTTTCAGGTACCGTATCGGATGGCGTCTTAAAACTCATCAGAAGTATGAGAGATGATGAAATTGTAAGTGTGGTTCAACATGACCCATGTCTTTTACAGTTTGCCCAATCTCTCTACAATAAACATGGACGTGACTTATCAAGGCATGGATATATACGCCAAAAAATTTGTGACCTTGGCAGATTTTTGATAAGCATTCGAAAGAACACTTCCATTACCACCTTGGAGGATGCCATAAAGCCAGAGAATTTTATGGCTGCTGTTCAAGCTGCAAAAGAGCTAGCAGGATTTAGCAAGGATGAAAAGACATTTAGAGCACCAAGTTTAGCATTAAAGATCGGACGGCACTTACTGCAAGTCAGCTCCATCATCCGGGGTAATGCAATCATTGCTGGAAATAAGGAGCTCAGCGACTGTACAGAACAATTCCAAACACTGTACAGGGCAAAGTGGACAGAGTGTGTGTCTTGCACTGCAAGGATGTCTGCAAAAGAAAAGAAATACAAGAAAAAAGTGAATCTGCCGCTGACCAAAGACATGCAAAAGTTGATAAAACATCTTGAAAGTGCTTCGGATTCAGCCTACAAAAACCTAGAAAAATCTTCCACAATTCAGAACTATTCTGACCTTGCCAGAGTCACTCTCACTAGAGTCATTCTTTTCAATCGACGACAGCCTGGAGAAGTTTCCAAAATGCAGTTGAAACATTTTCTTGAAAGGGATGCCTCACCGGTTCTTCCTGAATTCGGACTGTCAAACTTTGAAAAACGACTATGTTCCTACTTAAGTAGGGTTGAATTCAAGGGGAAAAAAGACAGAAAAGTTGCTGTTTTGTTGACATCAGATCTTGTAAAAGCACTCCAGCTGCTTGTAGAAAAGAGAAAAGATTGCAAGATCTTTGATGACAATGGATTCTTGTTTGCAGTACCAAAAAGTCTGTCATTTTTCAGAGGTCATGACTGTATTCGAAAGTTTGCACAGGAATCTGGAGCCAGGCATCCCGAGTACCTGAGGTCAACTCAACTACGAAAACAAGTGGCGACAACATCACAGATACTAAATCTGAAAAATAATGAAATGGACCAGCTTGCTGATTTTTTGGGGCATGATATAAGAGTTCATCGAAAGTTTTATAGACTGCCAGCTGCAACCCTTCCAACCGCAAAAATTTCCACAATGCTTCTAGCATTAGAAAGAGGCAACATTACAGAACTTCAAGGACGATCTCTCGATGAAATCCAAGGTATTTACATTTTTATAATATTTAAAGAAGTAGTTCACTTCCAGAACAAATATTTACAGGTAAAGTACTCACCCTGTTGTCATCCAAGATGTTGATGTCTTTCTTTAGTTCTTTAGTAAAGGAATTATGTTTTATGAGGAAAACATTTCAGAAATTATCTCCATATAGTGGTCTTCAATGGCGTCTGTGTGTCCAAAATGCATTTCAAATGCAGCTTCAAATGACTAAACAATCCCAGCTGAGAAAGAAGGATCTGTCATTTCCTAAAAAAAAATTAACATTTATGTACTTTTTAACATCAAATGTTCGTCTTGTCTATCTCTGCCGTGCACTCATGATTCCCATCTTATTTTCTCCTCCAACTTCAAAATCACCCTACACCGCTACAAAAGTACAGACCCATTGTTTACAAAGTGAACATGCAAAGAAGATCAAACACCCTTTTCAAAAAAATGGGGGAAAACAACGATGTTGGAGAAGAAAATGAGTTGGGAGTTTTTAGACATACCCTAAAAAAAATAAAAATCGCCCCATAGGAGTAACCAATGGGGGTAAGTTCACCCATATTCAAAATAAAATTCAGCCTCTGATTTCATATTTTATGGCATTTGTCTCCCTCATGTAGAATTTGCAGAAATGAAGAACAGTAGTGACAGTGAAGACTCGTGTGAAGATGAGCCTGAGCAAGATGACACTTCTGGTATGTAATGAAAGTGAAAGTTTTAACCGTTTGAAATGACACTAAACTATTTTATTTGTTTATTTTTCAAAACCCATAATTGGCTAAATCCAGATAAGAAGTCTGTAATGACATTTTTCATATTCTCATATCTTTTTTCGACATTTGATCTTGCTTTTTTTTTTGTTCTTTTCAGCGTGTACCAGGACAGGCTTTGTAAAAAGGCCTTGGACCAAACTGGAGGAGCAAGCAGTATTCAGGCACTTCAAAACCCATATACTGAAGGGCCATCTCGCCACACTGAAGGAATGTCACTCCTGCAAAAAAGCAGAGAGACGTATCTTGCATAGTCGAACGCCTCAGAACATCAGGGCCTTTGTTCGAAACAGAGGAACATCTTTAAAGAGACAAAATGCATTGAAACTAGGGGTGGGCATAGATTAAATTTTTTGATCTAGATTAATCTAGATTAAAATGGCCAATTTGAATTCTGCTGCATTTACAACATAATTACCTATACAAACTTGTGTAACCAAGTACTTCTGCGCAAAAGGCTGCACGTTGCCGTTAAATACACAGACGCGCACGGGCATGGATAGCCTATCTGCGTGCATAGTCTTCGATTAAACTGCGTTGCTTTTAGAAGCTTCAATTCAGTTGTTGCATATAGTTTAATGTCTTTATTTTCAGGATTATCAAAGTAAATTATAACTCAAACTTGAGATTTTACTGGGGCACAGCAGATTTTCACTGGGGCACGTGTCCCAGTAAAAAGGTTCTAGCAATGCATGCACCTGCCCTGAAGCGGCTTCATAACTGCATCCATGTTTGCACATCTCATTTGATGTGGTAATTTCACAGAAGTTGAAGACTCGTTCTCGCCTCCTACAGAGCAATGCGACTAGGTATACGTTATGTGCGCTCAAATATCAAGGTGAAAGTCATCAAAACTTACGTAGTTTAGACCCAGCTCCCAACCCAACTTTGAGAATAGATTAACGGCGATATTTTTTTTATCGCCCGATAAGAGTCTCACGTTAACGCAGCACGTTAACGCCGATAACGGCCCACCACTAATTGAAACACTTGTAAACTATTTAAATAAATCAATATATATAATATATATTAGCTAATTATGGAGAATCAAACAAGTTAAAAATTAAAATTAGGCCTGGTTGGAAAACACATGTATCTCAGTTTCTCACTGAAGCCCGCAGAGCAACAACATCTTGGGTCCTAGCGGGCAAACCTAGACAGGGGCCTATACTGCCGTGCAAAGGCAAAAGACCGTAACTTCGATTTTGGTCAAAAATGAGTTATTGCTATTTTTAGAATATTCAACACCTCCTTTATCATGTGGATAAGTATCTTGAGTCAGTTTCATTGTTTTTTTGAGAAATTAATGCGTTGTCTTAAAGTGCATATTGCAGGTTAAAAAAAATTTGAGATAAACATATATTCGTGAATGAAAATACTATACGAACCGTTAATGCACTATTAGAAAATATTTTACAAGACCTAAGGGCACAAATTTAGAAGACAAAGTGACGGTTTCCTTGACCGCTCTCAAAAACAACTTTTTTTTCCACACCGCGTCATATGACGTCACGAGAGGGAGTCGTTCGCCAAGCTCTGTTGCTATTCAGTAGGAGCAGTCGTGAGTTAGTGTGTTTTCAGTAGTTATTTTTTATTTCAATTGATCGTCGTCATGGTAAATTATTGTGTTTATGGAGGCTGCACAAACTCCAGCCTGTCAGGACATCGTGTCCACGGGTTTACTTACAATAAAAAGAACGGTGCTATCTTCCGTATATGGGTGCGTTTGTGCGGATGAAGTGACTGGCCTATACTAATGCATCTGCTTCGAAAAACGCGTTCACTTTACTCTGGAGGATTATCATCCCGGCGATATGATGCAATTCAACATGAGATGCTGAAGCAAGAACCAAGTGAGGCTCAGAGCCGGTACAGTTCCTTCGGTGCACACAGCAGCTTCATCGGGTCCGCTGTCAGACTGTGGTTCGTCCGAAGCCATCAGAGATGCAGCTCGACGAAAACGTGAACTGCACCGTAAGTTTGTTTTTCTTCTCATAACTTCTCCTAAATACCAAATCCGTGAACATATTTATTTAAATAATGAGACAACGAGATGTGTAAAAGTTTTTGTAAAGCACCGTAGCTAGCTTGTAAGCATTAGCAATATCATTTTAAGAACCGTGTAAAAACGGTAGGAGAAGGCATTACTGGTCAGTTACCCTCAGTTTGTTAATATAATAATCATCAAGTCTAGTTACAGCTTGGTCACATTGTTTGCACAGCTAATTTGTAATTTATTGTCATGTGTTGTGTTTATAGGGCTTTGGGAGACATTGCAAGACATGAGGCTGTGTGAAGATCTGAAGCAGTGGAGCCAGCTGTTATTAACCACCTCTAAAATAACACATTAGTGTGATACCCACACTGAAAATATTTTTCTTTCAGGCTACGTTTACATTAATCCGGATACATTTGAAAACGGAGTTTTCATTTTAAAACGCTCTCCGTCCACACTAGCGTTTCCAAGCGTTTTCCTAAAGTTTCTCATCCACACTGAAACGTAGAAAAACATCAAATTCGCCTTACTGCGCATGCGTAAAGCCTCCAAAATTATACAGATGTAATAAGTTTTCACGCAATTCTTCTGGCGGGATAATTTATGGAAATATCTCATCATCCACTGACGCGTCTATATCGCGCTCATTCATATTTTATTTGAAAAGCAGTTGTCGTCATGTTTTGCAGGACAGCAACTGTGAGTAAATTTTCCGTCATCATTTTAGGACTGTAATTTGAGGAGTGTACAAGGTAAATCTCTTTAGCAGCAGTGTGTGAATAGCACAGGCACAATTACTGCTGTAAACATAGATATCTATTGGTACAATATTCGTCACATGACTATAAATATGCGTCATCGTTTTCCAAAGCCTCCGTTTTTACTGTCCACACTACAACGTGAAAACGGCGTTTTCTAATTTATCCACTTTGGCCGGAGTTTTTAGAAATAATCGTTTTCTGTGATAAAAACGGGGTTTTCGTGTAAATGAGAGGCCAAACCGCAGGGAAATATCTGCGTTTTCCCTTCGTGTAAACGGGGCCTCAGTAGTATATGTTTTGTACATCTACATGTATATATTAACAGTTGCAATGTTGTGTTTTAAGTTGGGTATTAACAGTACTATGAAATAATATTTATGATTTATTGCTGTATAAATGAAACTGAATTGAATTAGCCCCAAATGCAGCTCTGCTTGATATATATGTTGTACACTTCATATAAAAAATGTATACAGTAAGACAATTTGTGATTGTGATTATTTTTTATTGTTTGTCACCAAAATGGGGCCATTCAAAACCTTTATAAAGTAATCCTTCGTCTGTAAACTGTCTAATAGCTGACACAACACATGCAGGTAAGGGCTTCCTGATGAATACCAGCAGACAACTTGACTTATGCTGTCAATATTAATTGTCTTATACCAATGGCATCAAAAAGTTTTACTGTACATGTATTTGTCACCTAAATATAGTCAAACTGTAATTGAGATTAAATTTTACTGTTTATTTGTACGTACAAGTATTTAGCTCAGAGTAATAAATGATCTCTACCATAAACTTACTCATGTCTGCTGGCCTGGAGATGCATTTAAGCTGTATGTAGAACCTATTTTGATTTCAGACAGCAAGCCTCAAAGCCTGGGTGCAGAGTCAGAGACAGCACATCAAGTTTGGGGGTATTTCCCATATAAGCATATAATGAAACAAAAAGGTGTTTATCTCTCTCTCTCTCGCGCGCGCGCGCGGTAATAAAAACCCGCTATATCACGTAACTTTTGCGTCGGATATTAATGAGTATGACACGCTTGATCAACGATCATTCGTTTGTGTTACTGGTAAGTAGAATTCAATACTTTTAGATGACAAATGCTATGATTTTGCCCGATTAGATATCGTCAGCTAACACTGATCTCTCACAGACACCTGCCCTCCCAGCAAACATGCCCGTTTGGGCCCCGCGTGGGCCCACTGCGGGCAAAAAATCTAGCCCATATGGGCAGCCCACTGTAGGCCCCCATACCGGCGTGAAATGCGGGGCACGTGTGGGCCCCACACTATGGGGCCCATGTGGGGCCCGAGTGGGACAGCCCAAAAGTGTGGGTTAAGTGTGGGCTGGCCCACACAAAGCAGAGTGGGCCCCCATTGGGGCTGATTGTGGGCCCATAAAGAGTGGGCATGCTGTGGGCTGGGTGTGGGCACTGTGGGGATAGTGTGGGCATGCTGTGGGCTGGGTGTGGGTACTGTGGGGATAGTGTTGGCATGCTGTGGGCTGGGTGTGGGCACTGTGGGGATAGTGTGGGCATGCTGTGGGCTGGGTGTGGGCACTGTGGGGATAGTGTGGGCATGCTGTGGGCTGGGTGTGGGCACTGTGGGGATAGTGTTGGCATGCTGTGGGCTGGGTGTGGGCACTGTGGGGATAGTGTGGGCAAGCTGTGGGCTGGGTGTGGGCACTGTGGGGATAGTGTTGGCTTGCTGTGGGCTGGGTGTGGGCACTGTGGGGATAGTGTGGGCATGCTGTGGGCTGGGTGTGGGCACTGTGGGGATAGTGTGGGCATGCTGTGGGCTGGGTGTGGGCACTGTGGGGATAGTGTTGGCATGCTGTGGCCTGGGTGTGGGCACTGTGGGGATAGTGTTGGCATGCTGTGGCCTGGGTGTGGGCACTGTGGGGATAGTGTGGGCAAGCTGTGGGCTGGGTGTGGGCACTGTGGGGATAGTGTGGGCACTGTGGGGATAGTGTTGGCATGCTGTGGGCTGGGTGTGGGCACTGTGGGGATAGTGTGGGAACTGTGGGGATAGTGTGGGCATGCTGTGGGCTGGGTGTGGGCACTGTGGGGATAGTGTGGGAACTGTGGGGATAGTGTGAGAATGCTGTGGGCTGGGTGTGGGCACAGTAGGGCAAGTGTTGGCATCCTGTGGGCACAGTAGGCATGTTGTGAGGCACAGTATGTAGGCCAACAGTATGCCCCAAGTGTGATTTGTTAACAAAAGTTAAAAGTTAGTTTGGTCCTACAGAGTAATGCAAACCTATTGGCCCCAGTTGATCACAGAATACCCAACTTTCCCAAAAACCTGTTCAGGGCCAAACCTGCAGAATACCATCAAATAACTATTAAAGCATATGCAGTGCAATTGCACTTGTTTAAAGTAGAAGTAATAAATTGAAGGTCATGTTTTTCAAATAATTTATTTACAGCAATTAATAATAGTAGTAATAATATACAGAAATTTAATTTAAAACACCAATACAAAACAATTCAAAACAATAATTACCAACAAGAACTACAGAACTGATTAGAAAATCTAAATAAAAAATTATTTCATTCAAGGGCACCAGTGCGTTTTTCCACCGCAGTTCTTGCCCGTCCTTGCCGTCCCCCATCTCTGTCTCTGGCATTACGAAGCCATGTTTTCATGCAGGTTTCGACCTCACTTGCTGTGGCTCGGCTGCACTTTGTCACAGCGTCTAAGTAAGACAGAAAACAACTGAATTCTAAGTTTCTTCAAGTACTGTTTAGACCAGTGGTCCTCAAAGCGTGGTACAAGTACCACTAGTGGTACTCAGACTCAGTACTCAGTGGTATGCAGAGGAATCCCTAAATTTAATACAAATCAATGTTAAAACACAATACATTTGAACTTAATCTATATTTGAGCAGTTTGATAACCACTGGTTTTTCAGCCTAAAAAAGTTCCCCAGCATATTGATTTTTTATTTGTTTTTTTGTTTTTTGTTTGATTTGAGGTACCTACTAAGGAATTAAACTTGCATTTTTAATTTGGAGAACCTCATATCAGTTTAAGTTTAAGGATTGCTTTAAGCCCCGGTCAGACTACACGATTTTTTTTGTCGGTTCCGACAGTCACTGTGTCAGACTATGCGATTTTGACAGGTTAAAATCTTGTTGTGTCATGTCACACTACACGTCGCTTTGCGACCAATCATTACGTGACGTCTACGACAAGTCGCACCCTACTTCCGTAAACAACAGCGGCAATGGATCCAGAAGCGGCGTTTTTTGTACTGGCTGTGTTGATCTCTGAAAAGTGCAAGAAAAGAAAGAAAACTCGAAGGTGGGCACGTTCCTGGCTTGCTCGAAGAGGACAATATGGGCTGTCAATCCTGCAAAGAGAACTTGAGGTAAAATATCGTTGTTTAGCCAGACAAAAAAAAACGACCGTTAAACAAATCAAAAAGGCAAGCATACTGTTGCCATAGCTCCACAAAGCTTTCTTCCAATTCATAGGTCCACCTAGTAGCAAAGTCATCTCTGTTTCGTTTCGCCATGTTTAAAAGCTGTGTACGGAAGAGGTTCTGTGCTCCTATTGGTCAACGTCACCCATGTGATGGAACTCGTCGTGGAGGGCCAGAAAAATATTAAACATGCTAGTCTTTCTGTGTAGACGTCGTGGAGCATCGCAGACATGTACTGGACTATGTCACACTACACGATATGAAACGTTCGAATCTTGTGTCCCGACGCCCATTGTCGTATACGATTCTCCACGACACCCTACGAAAAGAAAATCGTGGCAAAATCGGGCTAAAATCGTGTAATCTGACCGGGCTTTAAGTGCTCAGAGTCAGATTAATCTCATATTGTGAGAAAGGCTAAATAATGTTTGACCCCACCCTACTTCCTGCTGTCGATCAGAAATCTATGACCAAAACTGCTGCTTTTCGGGAAATGGGAAAAAAACACTTTTTTTCCCTCATTAAACACTGTGTTTTCGTTCTAATAAACAGCCCACATAATAGGCTTGCTAATAAGGTCCACTAAAGTGTTACCATTTTTCCACATTTCTTTTTTCATTACCGTTAGAAGGGCTTATTTCATAAAAAACATTACATATTGTACCTATGACTGCTTTGCAGACCAGCATATCTCCAAATGCTAACTTCTGGCTGGAGCCCTTCCAGCACAGTTGCAGTGCCAGTGGGGTGGTCAGCATATGGACCAGAATCCTCCTTGTGTTGGAGGATGGGTTAGGCCCTCCAATTGTTGCCAGATACTTCACCTGAAATAAGATACACATAAGATTCCTTTCTCAAAAGCAACCTACAAAAGAGGTATTTGGTATTTAATAAAACTGAATATACCATTGCATTGTAGCAGGCCTCCTCCTTCAGTTTGTTTTCCAAAAAATGGAGGTCCACTAAATTTGTCAGCGGCAAATGGATGCTGTCTGGCAGGTCTGCAGCTGCAGAGTTTTGTTTGGTCAATGATAACAATAGCTGCTTGATGACAGCAACCTCTTCCTTGAGGTTTTCAAGTTGATTAATGATGTACCGTTCTGTTGCTGTTGACACAGTAAGTTACAATGTATTAAATACTATCACAGTAGCACTTACTATTGTACTTTGACAAGATCTTTGTAGGCTCTACACTGTCAGAAAAAAAAGGTACAGTTCTGTCAATGGGGTGATACCCTAAGGCACAAAAATAAAAAGGTACAAATATATACTTCTAAAGTACTAAAATGTACCTTTAGGGTACTAGTACCCTTTTACCCTTTTCACTTTTGTACCTTAGGGCAGTGGTTCTCCAAAGGTAATAGGATTAGTGGTAGTGGTACTCAGATTCCCTCTAGTGGTATGCAGAGGAATCACTAAATGAATTATAAATTAATGTTAAACCACAATACATTTTAACATAATCTATATTTTAGTTTTATTTATTTATTTATTTACTTTTACATTTAATTACGTGACAGTTTTTATTTAACTTTGAGGTACAACACATTTTAATTTATTCATTATTTAAGTTTATTTACCTGTTTGCAAGTATAGTGCAGTGTTAATATTCAAACTCTATTTACAATGTTAAAGTGGCTGACAACAATACATTTTATATTTATATTTAAATAATAAACCTGCTTATTTTTTTTAACTGTGCAGAGCTGTAGTTGAGTAGTTAGGTCCACTGTGCTACTGTATTTTAATACTGGTCATTTTGGTGGTACTTGGTATAAAAAGTTTGAGAACCATTGCCTTAGGGTACTGCCCCACAGACAGAACTGTAGAGAGGGAGAGCGTGAGTGAGATAAAGGGAGAGAGAGACAAATGGACAGAGTAAGAGAGAAAAGAGCAGTTTTTGTACAATATCATTTGTATGCTTTAAATTGTGATACTAATACAACATCAATTTTTCATGAAATGTAACAACCTAAAACCAATGCTTACCTGTAACTGGCTGCCTCTTAGGCTCTGGTATAGAGGGTGGAGCTGGTGGGGCTGGTGGGGATGGTAATGATTGGGGACATGGTGGGGATGGTGGGGATGGTGGGGATGGTGGAATTGGTACAGTGCGCTTACTTTTCCTTATGTCTTCTTCGGAAGAAGAAGAGTGACCCTGATCAGGGTACCGTGAGTTGGGTCTGGTGTAAATAAAAAGAAACGAAATGCTAAAAATACAATTTCACCATAATAAAATACCTTTTTTGTGTATGTTTTGAACTAAAAGTCTATGTAAGGACCATGTTAATTTATTTTAAACAGAAGGGCCTGAGACATTCTAAAACCTAGGTAAATGTAATTTAGATTATCTGGTTACATGTTTCATTCTGCTTATAGCATAACTTTGGGGTTATCAATTAAAAGTACCCTACATAACTTTTAGCACTTAGCATCTTGCAGAAGAATTTTGTAGTCAGTCCTACTTTTCCCTGTTTATGTGACTGGCCTGACAAGTTTAAAACACTGTAGTTTGAATATAAGCATTTATTGTAGACTCACCATATTGATGCAGGATAAGACAAAAACATGGTTTGAAAGATGGATTCATGATGTACTTGCTTATTACATACATTTTGATAATTCTAAAGTTTTACAGTACATCTTTAATTCTAGGGATATATCTGGAATTTCACACTGTACATTCTTTCCCTGGGTACTTCTTTCACTTATAGTGAATATAATCACTATATAAGTACATAATCAATGCGAAAAAAAATAAAACAAAAAAAAACTTACTTCCTTTTCCGATTAAACTTTCCCAGCATACTGTCACTTTCAGAGTTGAGACAAGCGGATGTCTCAGCCCTTTTAGCCTTCTGTCTGGCTTTCTCATAATCAGCTACAGAAGAAGAAATATACACAAAGTTTCAGGACTGTGAAATATGACAAGCTGAACACTGATTACAAACTTCACTGGTTTGTGCACATAAAGCAAGCACATTTGAGTTTCAATTTAACTTTATTGTCTATGCTCTATATGCATGGTGATCAGTATAATGTCTGGAATATTAAGTGAATATCTGTCTTTGTAAAAACTGGTTTACAAGCCTTGATTTATATACAGATATTTGATGTCTTTATGTACTTCTTTAAAAAGTTTTTGTATCTAGACTTTTAATGGACAGACAAAAATATAAGAGAAGAGAGAAATATCTCTTAATTTGTGTACTAAATGAAGAGCAACAAAGGTCGACATCGCCCAACCCTAATTTATACATATATATATATTAGTGGTGGGCCGTTATCGGCGTTACATGCTGCGTTAACGTGAGACTCTTATCGGGCGATAAAAAAAATATCGCCGTTAATCTATTCTCAAAGTTGCGTTGGGAGCTGGGTCTAAACTATGCTATGATGACTTTCACCTTGATATTTGAGCGCGGATGACGTATACCTAGTGGAATTGCACTGTAGGGGGTGAGAACGAGTCTTCAACTTCTGTGAAATTACCACATCAAATGAGATGTGCAAACATGGATGCAGTTATGAAGCCGCTTCAGGGCAGGTGCGTGTGTTGCTAGACCCTTTTTACTGGGGCATGTGCCCCAGTGAAAATCTGCTGTGCCCCAGTAAAATCTAAAGTTTGAGTTATAATTTACTTTGATAATCCTGAAATAAAGACATTAAACTCTATGCAACAACTGAATTGACGCTTCTAAAAGCAACTCAGTTTAATCGAAGACTATGGACGCAGAAATCCATGCCCGTGCGCGTCTGTGTATTTAACGGCAATGCGCACGTCGTGCAGCCTTTTGCGCAGAAGTACTTGGTTACACAAGTTTGTATAGGTAATTATGTTGTAAATGCAATTGTCAAGCAGTTTGTGATGCATTTTGGAAACAGGAGATGAGCGCCTGGTCTAATGCGCCACCTGGCTTGAGAAACCCGTTCTCGAAAACTTACTTTTAGTCATTATTTGGATAGCACACATATTCTGAAAATGCCTTCAGCAGAATTCAAATTAGCCATTTTAATCTAGATTAATCTAGATTAAAAACATTAATCTATGCCCACCCCTAATATATATATATATATATATATATATGTATATGTGTGTGTGTGTGTGTGTGTGTGTGTGTGTGTGTGTGTGTGTGTGTGTGTGTGTGTGTGTGTATCCACATTCATATTGTGGAAATGGCACAATATCATACAACTATTGCCCAGTCTGGTTGAACATATCTAATTTGGGGGTTACAAATTTCATATAAAAAAATTTAATGCTGTGGTGAATCCACTTAATAACAGATCCACACTGAAAATGAACAAATCTTCTGTAAATATTAGATATAAATGATACTATGGTCTAGCCTGGAAAAATCCAGACCTAATCTATTAAGATTAAGGGTCTGGGATCGAGCAATGAAAACTGCCTAACTCGAGGGGCGGCACCAAGCATGCATTTGAAACTCTCACTGCACACAATTGGATAACGCCACGACCAATCACAACAATACACGCTTAGCTACCAGTAGAGCTAAATGATGTTTCATTAACAAAGTTCGGGAGAAGGCGTCAGATGCTTAGCGTAAACATCACAAGTCAATCAGTGCCATAGGTTTAAATACAGCTCGATGGTTTATCAGTAAACCTCCAGCACCCCATCTCATCACTCCGAGTTCTCGCTACTCCTATTGGGGGGTAACGTACTCTGGGTTCGGGCCACTCCCGAGCTTGGAGCCCTTCACCGGACAGCACGCCAAACATGCACTACTATTCTCCGGCTAATTATATGTAAGCGTGAACTCGTGAACTGATAGATTAAACTCTTGCCGTATCCAGTCGGCAAAACAGCAAAAACTTCCTTCTTGCAAAGGAACGATTCGAGTTTTCGGTTTTCTGTTCCTCTTTTATATGGAAAGCCAAGTCTAACTCGTTCATTGTAGCGGCCAACAACTTGTTGTTCATCTGTAGCGACAGCGATCTTTCAAAGTTTACTATATGATTCGGACGTCGCAGTGCTGTCATCATCAGCTTAGCTCGCCTCTGGCCCGCCTACATCAGATACACCGATTTGATTGGTTCCCAGAACTGCTTACGTATTGCAGTAACCTGCATCATTGCTCGATGCCAGAGTGTCTTGCAGAGACAATTCAAATTGTGCTCTCGCGAGTCCTCTGGATTTCCAGGGTAACTATGGTCTGTAATTGATCTTACTTATTTCAGTGGTAATGTTCTTTTCTGTAAGCAATTTTGTCTTAAATAATTTTTTTCAGTGTAAAGGAATATGGTTTATTGTTCAGATTTCAGGAGGCCGTTCTTACAGATGAAGACAAAGCTTTGAGATCACAAGCTTAAACACAGTATTCAACGGATGTGATCAGTTCTATGCTGTACTCTAACTAAAGAAGTCATGATCACAGAGATCAGGGAAAGACACACAACTCAGGTCCTCATTAGCATTAACAATGACAACAGTTAAAGAAATGAGGCAGAAGCATCAAGAGTATCACAGATTAAAGATGACAGTCTCATTTTACATTTGTATTTACACACACCTAAAATTATTGTCACACCTTTGGACTGTCCTTGTGTTTGTTTTTGTTCCCATAAGCTCCTCCTTCTTTTTTTCCTGATGTTCTCCAATGGCTATATTTGGTTTTCCTGTTCCTGTTTCCATTGATTTCAGGAGTGTCTTGTCTTTCTTTCGTTTAGTTGAGTATTTAAGAGTGTTCTGTTTCTGGTTTTCTCCTCTGATGTCTTGCATAATCCAAGTAAATGTTCTTCCTGTTGTACTCCTAAGTTGTGTTTCAGTTTGTCTGTTTTAAACTAGCGTTTCCTTGTCTCCTCGTTTCCCGCTCCTTATGCTGCGTTCACACCGCCCCAAATGTCATGCGTCAGTTGCGGCAAGATTACATGTAAAGTCAATGGTTGAGTCCGTCAGAGGTTCGTCAGAGGCTCTGCGTTGCGTTGTGTCCGTTGGATCCGTCAACTTTTCAAGCGTTACCTGCGTTTCAAGTGTCAACGCAGCAAACGCAAGCTACGCAGAAGTTCAGCTAGCGACGTCACCACACGTATCTTGAATGAAGCAGAAAAAAATCATTTTCAATTTAATTATAATATATATATATATATATATATATATATATATATATATATATATATATATATATTGCTCATGCTCATTGTTGCCGTCTGCAATCGCAGAGAATTGTATGATCCATCCTCGTTGTTGTATAAAGACAGGAATGTAAAGGAACTTGCTTGGATGAAGATCGCTGAAGAGATCGGTATGTCGGCTAAGTTATCAAATCTTTTCTCAACGTAATTATTTCCCATTTCGTTAGCCAGCGTAACATGGTCATGAGAAGATTTCAAAATGTCCACTCCCTACTAGTTTGTCATTGTTTATTCAGGGGAAGTGTGCAAACTAGATGCGTTGCCTGACGTGTGCGGTGTGAACGCACCAAAAAGCAAGCGTTGCAAGCTTCAACGTACATGCGTTAAACTAGATGTGTTGGGAGCATTGCCTGACGCAGACAAAGTGTGCGGTGTGAATGCACCATTAGACTTTTGGCACTATTTTTTTGCCAAAATATGACCAAATGTATTGTTAGCCTGCAAACAGAGTTTTGCAAGTGAAACGACCAGTGTCAAGAACTGCAAAACGGATTAATAGCGTAAAACTAATCTGTGTGCGTAAAAATAAACTGTTGCAAATGTAAAAAAGACTTCCGAAATAACCCGATCTTGTACAGTTCCGTCTTTCTTATACTTGCGCTTACACTTCTGGCACGATTCTCTCACTCACTTGAGTTTTGCAAGCGTGAGGGGGAAGGCGGGATTACCTTCATCTCCTAGCCAATCAAATGAGGTTTCCAGACTGTCGATGTACCCTTATCTGATTGGTTGATTTATTGTGCTGGGCGCCAGAACACATCTGTAGCTTCATTTGGCTCAGCTTCATCCTCGCTGCCGCAATGGTACTCTTCATGCACACATACACAATATATATATATATATATATATATATATATATATGTAACAAGGAGGGTCAGAGACGTTCGGATCCATTTGCAGCATTTATTCAACAAAACAAACACAAAGGGGCAGGCAGAAATCGTCGTCAAAAAACAGGCAGAAGGTCGGGGCTGGCAGCGAGAATCAAACACGGGAGGGAGTCCAGGAATCAAACACACAGGAAAACAAACACGGGAAGAAACGCTCAGAATTACGACCATGAGGAACAATAAGACTTTGCAAGGTGGCTGTGTGTGTGAGAAGCTTAAATGCAGTCAGTGTGATGAGGTGCAGCTGTGAGCGGTAATCAGTGCAGTGAGAAACAAGGAGCAGGTGAATGCAGTGATTAGTGCAGTGGCTAGTGGGGAATGAAGTCCATGATGTGTAGTGCAAGAGTTTATGATGACAAGACGACCAATACGTGACAATATATATATATATAGGGATGGGATGGCCGATATCTTATGGTTTGCAAAATTAACTTAATAACCTAAGTCGAGTGTTTGAAATAACCTTTTGTAATATCACAGAATGAGGCAGAAATCATACTGTTTTATAGTATTATACACAGTGATTAGCTATGTCGATTAGCACTGCATTATAAATATACCCTTTGCGAAATTAACTCCATAACCTAAGTTGAGTGTTTGAAATTATCTTTTTTAATCAGACGTGGTTTCATATCACAGAATGGGGCAGAAATCATACTATTTTATAGCTTCTATCACTGTATAATACTATGTTGATTAGCATTGCATTATAAATATACTATATTCTTATAAAAATACCCAAGATTGCTTGAAGAACACAGACAAACCATATATTGTCACAGTCATATGTTTACTGTCATCAAGTTTCCGCAATTAAAATTTCTCTATCAGCGTTTTATTCAGCTACACTTCAGCGATGACTGGATACCTGTCAGGGGTGCGTGCAGGAGTAGAGGAGACGATAGACAATATTTACAAAGTACAATATATTTAATATAAATCTCCGAATGGAACAAGGCTGGAACAAGGCAGGAACATACACACACATCTAGTTCACAAAAGGACCGACAGGGAACTGAAATCAAAGACAGACTTTTAAAGACAGACTAATCAATAAACACAGGTGACACAGATGACTAATAATTACAAGGACAGGTGCAGGGAATCCCAATGACGAAGGGCTAAACCAAATGACAGATCAACGGGGGGAAGACAAATGGGCAAAACCAATGACAAGACAGACAGAACTGTGACATTACGCCCCCCTCCGGAAAGGCGCGTCCTCGCGCCGTGGAAAAAGGAAAAAACGAGAGGGGCGGAAAAACCAGGAAACCAGAGTCAATGAAGGAGGGGGTTCCGGCGGAGGACGCAACCCCCGGAGGAGGACCAGAACAAAAGTCCAGGTGACACAAAAGACAGTCCATGGGGGCGACGACGGAGGGAGGAGCCAGGGAAGACACAGGAGGGACCTGAAGCAGGAGAGCAGGACCCAGATCGCAGCCAGGATGACGGCCCACGGAGGAGCCGACGTAGGGAGGAGCCATGGTGGAGGAAGGACCGCCGACTCCGTGGGGCCGACTGACAGAGGCAGAGCAGCTGGCAGAGGAACCCGAAGCGGAGATGGAGAGCCGAAGATCCAGGGCGACACCGCGGATCCGGAGGGCCAAGGCGGAACAGGAGGCTCTGGCGGCCGAGGCGGAGGCGGAGATCTGGAGGTCCGCAGCGGAGCCGGAGCGACAGAGGACGAAGGCGACGCTGACGGGAAGGAGGAGCCTGACAGAGCCGGAGGGACAGAGGGACGAGGCGAAGCCAGAGGAGTGGAGTCCCGAGGCGGCGGATGGTCGACGACTGACCAAGGCGGAGCCGGAGGGACGATGGAGCCCGGTGGAGCTGGTGGGCCGACGGGCGACGGTGGAGAGGAGGGCGTCGAGAGCCGTGGTGGAGCCGCAGGGTCGGAGGGCCGAGGTGGAGATCTGGACTCGTAGGCTGGAGGCGGAGCTGAGGGATCCTCCAGCCATGCCACCGATGTAAGCTGTCATCCTTGCGGCGAGCCCACTGCAGAGATGGTGGGCTGAGGGTGAGCAAGGGGACTGACTGATGACCTGGGAGACTTTGGGCGGCTGGGCGGAACCAGCGGGGACTCAGGACGGCTGGGCGGAACCAGCGGGGACTCAGGACGGCTGGGCGGAACCAGCAGGGACCAGGCAGATTCAGACAGACGAGGGCGGGTGGGAGGGAAGTCTATGCAGGTCAGTGGCTCAGAGAAAAAGTCTATTAAGTCATATGATTTTATATCCTCGACTTCGGAAAAGAAGTCGATCAGGTCCCCAGAGTGTTCCATCTCACCCCCAGCGGAGTTGCAGTGGGCAGGGCTCTCCATTTCCCTCACTTGCTCCACGTCGCAATCCACCGTCACAGATGTAGAATCCGGCTCACGCATCTGGTCAGCCGGAGAGGGCTCTGGCTCTGTCGCTCGTGGCTGTAGTCCCTCATCCGCGGTGTGCTCGGGTTCCCGCTCTGCATGTCGGGGCGATGATTGGCTGCTCTCTGGGTCGTGAGTGGGGCTGACGTCCTCCTCGACGAAGCCGACAGTCCAGGAAGATCCACTGGACGCCAGCACCCGCTCGATGTATCCGGCAAGGCTCTCTCGAGGACCCTCCCCGGACAGCTGCGTCTTGATGTTATCATTTAATCCATTGCGGAAGAACGTGCACAAGCAGCTGTCCGGGTAGTGTGTTGATGGCACGAGGAACAGAAAGTCTCTGATGTGGTCCTCGAGAGAGCGGTTCCCCTGCTTCAGGAGGATGATGAAGACGTTGGGGTCATCCATGAGGAAAAAAAAATAAAACACTGATACAAAAAACGGAAAATAAACGCAGGGAGAGGTGCCGGGTAAACTGTACTTGGTCGGTCCTTATGTCAGGGGTGCGTGCAGGAGTAGACGAGACGATAGACAATATTTACAAAGTACAATATATTTAATATAAATCTCCGAATGGAACAAGGCTGGAACAAGGCAGGAACATACACACACATCTAGTTCACAAAAGGACCGACAGGGAACTGAAATCAAAGACAGACTTTTAAAGACAGACTAATCAATAAACACAGGTGACACAGATGACTAATAATTACAAGGACAGGTGCAGGGAATCACAATGACGAAGGGCTAAACCAAATGACAGATCAACGGGGGGAAGACAAATGGGCAAAACCAATGACAAGACAGACAGAACTGTGACAATACCTTTGTCCATATTAGGAATATCCTGGTACTACTACTTCTGCTATACATAATTATGTAGAGTTTCAGAGCAAGGTTGCTCTCTGGCTTCCAGTATGAATTAAACAGTCATTACTGGTTTAGATCCTACTGTTATGATGCTTGAGGTAATCTGTGGGCAGGTGGCATACTGTAGTGCTGCAGAAGAGCGATTAGAAACTGCTTTAAAACATTTGTTGGACTGTGTGGAGGATGCACGCCACAACCCCACCCCTACTCCTACCCCTACCTGGCCAGGGTCCATTAGAACAGCTTCTAGTGGACCTGCTGGTCTCATACATACAGGGATGACCTCAGCCTCTGGAAAGCCAAGTGGATCTCCTGGTATTAATACAGGGACAAATAGGCCTCCCCCAGCACCCACTGTCAACAATGAAATGCAAAAGTTAGTTATAAAAATGTAACATTAATGTAAATTATGTAATTTTTTTTACACACTCTTATGTTGTTTACAGCCTGTATCACTCTGTCTATGGAAAACAAAAGTTTTAGTCTAAGTCACTTTGTTGAAAAAGTCTCTAAATATTAAAAGATTAAAAATTCAATTTGTCTAGGTAACAAAGCCAAGATGCCAACTGTACATCTAATAATTTTAGTCTCAGCTCACACACAGATGTTTTCTACTTTTTCTTTTTCTTCACCCTCAATTGGTCTGTAACAATTATTTCCAAATTATTCAGTTTACTCTTTAACTGAGGCATGCTACCAACTTATCTTAAAACAGAAAAACATTAAAAAACATATATCATGACAGTGTACATAATATGTAAGGGATAATCAACGGTTTGCCGTGCGTTAAAGGATTTTAAATGCACAAAATCCACAACGTGGAGGCTAATAACCGCCCGAAGTGCATTTTACATCCATTAACGCCGTCGGCAAGCTGTTGATTATCCCGCTTATTCCATGGTTATAGACAAATTAAAACTAGGATTGATATTTGCAGAGCAAAATTTGACTGAATGGATAAAAAAGACGGTTATTTTCGTCAGTTATGACACGCATTTAGCATTCTGCCCGCTTCAAATCAGACTCAGAGATTAAATAGTCCGGTAAAATCACATTTATTTGAATGAAAAATAGCATTTGTTTCAGTAGATTATTGATCGACCAACAGAGAGTGTGAAGGCAAGAGAGATGACAGTTGCGTGTGTGTGTGTGTGTGTGTGTGTGTGTGTGCGTGCGTACCTGCATGCTGTGCGTCTCTCTCTACAAACAACAATTCATTCAAAAACAGCAGTTTTACCACCCCGTTGCTGAGGAATATAATGTAGCGATCTAGTATCTAGGCTATTTTAATAAGGATCGCAGGCAAACGCTGACAAGAAGTTTATGTATGTGCGCAGCACAATGCGATGTCCGACCTCTCTCTCTCTCTCTCTCTCTCTCTCTCTCTGTGCTTTTGCGTGCATCAATTAAAGCAGCGCATTAATATAGAACGGTGATTAAACTGACTTGGAACTACCTGTGCATTAAACGGTTTTACTGCACACCTGCCAGCCAATCAGAATCCAGTATCCAGACATTCCATGGAATAAGTAAATAATAAGACATTTTTCTTGAATACTAGAAAATTGCATTGTTTTGTACAAAGATATTTTGGTTTTATGTGTTTTGCTATATCTCAGTGTAAATTACAGATGGTATTTTATGGGCTGATTTAATTTATTAATTAATTTATTTTTTGTCAGATCCTTTGCTGGACTGTTTTTAAAAAAAAAACAGGGTAAACAGCGTTTTCAAGAAGCAAAATCAATACGAACGGTCTCCATACAATTCTTTTTGCTCCCAGAGCATACTGACAGAACTCCTAAGGGGCAGAGGAGCTTAGGCTGCTTCAGGCAGGTCTTGGACGAAGGGTTGTATCATTGCTAGAAAATGCTACTCATAAAGAGGTAGTGTACTACGTTCTAAATATGTGCTCAGTTTTCACTTTACTAAGTGAGGTGTTTTTGTGACTGTTCTTTGTTCTTTCTCTTAAAGGAACACTCCACTTTTTTTGGAAATAGGCTCATTCTCCAACTCCCCCCGAGTTAATAAGTTGATTTTTACCGTTTTGAAATCCATTCAGCCGTTCTCCTGTTCTGGCGATATCACTTTTAGCATAGCTTAGCATAAATAATTGAATCCTATTAGACCAGTAGCATCGCTTTCAAAAATGACCAACGAGTTTCGATATTTGTCCTATTTAAAACTTGACTCTTTTGTAGTTATATCGTGTACTAAGACCAGCGGAAATGTAAAGCGGCGGTATTCTATGCTGATAGGATTAGGAACTACACTCCCATTCCGGCGTAATAGTCAAGGAAGTTTGCTGCCGAAATATGACCCAAGCAGGCGCAGTAATATCACACAGCACATGCGCAAATGCTTACTTCCGTCAACATATCCAACGTGACCAACTGCATGCACAGGCAGCTTTCCTCGCCATGGAGACATTTGTGAGAGACGATTTAGAAGATATTTACTTTGGTGCAGATCCTGAACAGTATCTATTTGAACCAGAATTCACTGAAGCTTAGGTTTTGGAACGCGAAAGACAAGAAAGTGTGTCTGAACTGCCTGGGACAGAAGGGATGCGGAGAGCAGATTCGAGCTAGTGGGTAGGTATTGCCATCGATGGCAAGGGTCGATCTACCTGATGAGGAGGTGGCATGTCGCAACATCCAAGGACTTGGATGCAATGCTGCATCCTGCAGTAGTAGATTTTTTTCCGGTTTGACAAAATAAACTAGA
The DNA here is from genome assembly GCF_049309525.1 of Garra rufa. Taxonomy (NCBI): domain Eukaryota; kingdom Metazoa; phylum Chordata; class Actinopteri; order Cypriniformes; family Cyprinidae; genus Garra; species Garra rufa. The sequence continues at coordinate 37,247,649 of NC_133374.1, forward strand.
AAAAACGTCACACGCCGAGTGGACCTAATGGCCAGCTGTCGCAAGAGTAAGTTATTCCTGCAACCACTACAATATATAATATAAAGATTTTAAATGCATACTGTCAGTTTGCATTTTCAGGCTTATATTCATGATGTACACTTTTACTCAAAACCTGTCTGTAACGTTAGTTTGAAGATTGTTGGGATCGCCGTGTCCTTTAGACGCCGTGCTGTAGTACCGGTAAAACTATCCAAATAGTCATCTGGTTCCAAATCCTCGGAGCAAACACGCCATTTCTTGATCGTTTCTAACGGTGTTTTGAGATCCATGTTCAGAGCATACAGCCGTTGATTCATTAAACGGAATTGCTTTTTTTTCGTGGGAATTCTATGAAACATGGTAGTAGATTACGTCTTCGACTTACTATCACAGCCCCTTACAATGCACATAACCATAGCTAATCACACACAGGTAAATCCAGCCACTAACAATTTACCAGCTGCAACAACCGGAATTACACAAACTTAGCACCGGTCACATTGGAAGTTACCCAGCTGGGATCTAATTTCAGGCGCTGTGTGATATTACTGCACCTGCTTCGGCCATGTTACGGCAGCAAACTTCCCTGACTATTACGCCGGAATGGGAGTGTAGTTCCTAATTTTATCGGCCTAGAAAACTGCAGCTTTACATTTCCGCTGGTCTTAGTACACGATATAGCTACAGAAGAGTCAAGTTTTAAATAGGACAAATATCGAAACTTGTTGGTCATTTTTGAACACGATGCTACTGGTCTAATAGGATTCAATGATTTATGCTAAGCTATGCTAAAAGTGATATCGCCAGAACAGGAGAACGGCTGAATGGATTTCAAAATGGTAAAACGTCTCGGGTTACGTATGTAACCCTGGTTCCCTGAGGGAACGAGACACTGCGTCATCAACGCTTTGGGGAATGCCATTGGCGAACCCGCCTCTGAATCAGTCTGTAGCCAATAGAACGACGGGAGTGACGTCACCGGCGCGGTGACGTCAGCGACCAGGAAGTATATAAGCACGTGCGTTTCAAACCGGCTTCAGCTTCCAGGAATGAAGCGAAGCGCGGCAGGAATGCGGGAATTATGGTCAGAGACACAGTGTCTCGTTCCCTCAGGGAACCAGGGTTACATACGTAACCCGAGACGTTCCCTTCCGGGAACTCAACACTGCGTCATCAACGCTTTGGGGAACGATATACCAACTATCCATCATTCCAAGTTCCTGCCCAGTGGTGTTTGTCTGGGAAAGGAAAAAGGAAAGCGTTGCTTCTGGTGGATCAGGCCAGGAAGAGCTCTCTGCCTGGGGTTACCAGGACAAGAGAGACGATATCCCTCTGTCTGGGGGACCAGCCCAGAGCGAGAGGGCAGTGCCAGAAGATACTTACCTGAGGGGCACTGATGGTTCTCCGCCTGGGAAACTGCCAGGACGTGAGAAATATTACGCCTCTGTCCGGAATAATGCCAGAGCAAGAGGGAGATGGTATATACCTCGGCCCTCGGGCTCACGAGGAAAGTGGTCGCTCAGTCTGGGGACACCAGCAAAGAGGGACCAGAAGAACTCCGCCTGTAAAACTGCCAGGACATGAGTGTGATGACATCTCTGCCTGGGACGCACCCAGCGAAGAGGAAGAATGATGTGAACCTCGGCCCTCAGGCACACGAGGAAATAGTCCAAAACTCCGTCTGGGGAACAGCCAGCACGGGAGGGACTGGATTGGCTCCGCCTGGAAAACTGCCAGGACGCGAGTGGGATTACATCTCTGCCTGGGAAACTCCCAGCGAAGAGGGATCTGATCCGCCTCGGCCCTCGGGCACACGAGGAAAAGAGTCCACCTCTGTCTGGGGACCAGCCAGACGTAGAGGGACAAGAGGTGTCTGGGGGTACCAGAGCACCAAGTTGCTTCGCCTGGGAGACTGCCAGGACGCAAGCGGTATTACATCTCTGCCTGGGACGTACCCAGCGAAGAGGGATAAACCTCGGCCCTCGGGCTCACGAGATTTTGGTCATACACCCCAGTCTGGTCACCAGCCAGAGAGGGGGTTCTCCTCGGCCCTCGAGCACACGAGAAGAAAGGATGGTCCTTTGTCGGGGCTTACCCGGATCAAGAGGGACCCAAGTGGTGCCTGGAAACTTCTGGCCAGGGCACTGGAAACTGGGAACTGCCAGGAAACTGCCAGGACGCGAGTAGAATTACATCTCTGCCTGGGACGCGCCCAGCGAAGAGGGAATGTAAAGCACCTCGGCCCTCGGGCTCACGAGGTGGAGGCCTCTGTCTGGTGACCAACCAGACCGAGAGGAAGGAGATGTCCTCGGCCCTTGGGCACACGAGGAGACAATAGTCCTTTGTCGGGGCGTACCCGGACAAGAGGGACACAAGTAGTGCCTGGAAACTTGTGGCCAGGGCACTGGCATGGGCTCCGCCTGGGAAACTGCCAGGACGCGAGCGAAATTACATCTCTGCCTGGGGGGTACCCAGCGAAGAGGGAACTTCTACCTCGGCCCTCAGGCTCACGAGGTATAACTCCTGTCAGCTCAGGACAGAGGAGCCTGGAGTGGCTCGTAAGTCTAGCTCGTAGAACCTAACGAAGGTCAAAGGTGTAGACCAACCCGCCGCACTGCAGATGTCCTGGATAGGGACACCTGCCATCAAAGGTTTCGAGGCCGCCATGCCTCGAGTAGAGTGAGCCTTGACGCCCATCGGTGATGGGAGGCCAGAGGACTCATAAGCCGTAGTTATGGCATCTACGATCCATCTACTGATAGTCGGTTTAGTTGCAGGGAGCCCCCTCTTAGGGGGACCGTAGCAGACCAACAGTTGCTCTGATTTCCGCCACAGGGCAGCTCTGTGGACGTATGTATGCTCGCACTGGACACATACAATTATACTTCCGATGGTCGCTCTCCACGAATGGAGGAGGATAAAAGGCCTGCAGGGTGACTGGCTGTGGTACTGCTGTCGGTACCTTCGGTACGTACCCGGGTCTAGGGTAGAGGAATGCTTTGGCCAAACCAGGCGCAAAGTCAATGTATGAAGGGGCCACTGAAAGGGCCTGAAGGTCTCCAACTCTCCTCAGAGAAGTAAGAGCCAACAGCAACGCCGTCTTAATAGTAAGGAAGCGATCTGAAATCTCCTCTAAGGGCTCGAATGGAGGCCTACAGAGGGCTTCAAGTACCACAGCGAGATCCCACGTGGAGATTCTAGGGTTCACCCGAGGCCTCGACCTGAGTGCACCGCGAAGGAACCGTATGACCAGGGGGTTCTTACCCAATGACAGGCCACCGAGAGGGGCGTGGAAGGCCGATAAAGCCGCTACGTAAACCTTCAAGGTGGAGTGGGCTATCCCGGTGGAGAAGCGAGACTGCAGGAACTCCAGCACTGTACCAACCGGGCAGTGAACTGGGTCAGCGTGTCGCTCTCTACACCATGAAGTGAAGAGTTTCCACTTCAGGTCATAAAGTTTCCTTGTAGAGGGAGCTCTAGAGTGAAGGATGGTCTCAGCAACCTCAGTTGAGAGACCCTCACTTATGAGATGCGCCCCCTCAGGGGCCACACCCATAGTTTCCACTTCTCTGGGTGGGGGTGGCAGATTGCGCCCCCAGCCTGAGAAAGAAGGTCCCTCCTGATCGGAATCTCCCACGGAGAGCCGTCTAGGAGGGCTATGACGTCCGAGAACCATACTCGGGACGGCCAGTATGGGGCTACTAATAGTAGACTGACTCCGTACCGGCGTACTCTTTCTAGAACTCCCGGGAGCAGAGCGAACGGGGGAAAGGCGTACAGACGAAGCCTCGGCCACGTCTGTACCATGGCGTCCAGCCCAAGTGGAGCTGGAGGCACTAGAGAGTACCAGAGGGGACACTGCGATGTCTCTTGAGTCGCAAAGAGGTCCACCTGAGCCTGGCCAAACACTCTCCATATCTGCTTCACCGCCTGTGGGTGAAGCATCCATTCCCCGGGCTTTACTTGCCCCTGCCTCGACAGGACGTCTGCCCCCACGTTGAGATGCCCAGGAATGTGAACTGCACTCAGTCAGAGGAGTTTCCCCTGGGACCACAGGAGGATATGGGACGCCAGCTTGCATAAGGGGCGTGACCGCACACCTCCTTGGTGGTTGATATAATAAACCACCGCTGTGTTGTCGGTGCGGACCAACACATGGCGGTTTCTCAGGTCTGGGAGGAAGTGCCTCAAAGCCTTGAAAACCGCCAGCATCTCCAGGCAATTTATGTGCCATGAGAGGTGCTGACTGGTCCACAGGCCGGAGGCCGAGCGGCCACTCATGACCGCTCCCCACCCGGAGAGGGATGCATCCGTCGCTAGCGTGACGCGGCGACACGGAGCTCCAAGAACCGGGCCCTGAGACAGAAACCAAGGTTTCTTCCACATGTTCAAGGCACGAAGGCATCGCCGCGTGACCTTGATCTTGCGGAAGGGATTTCCCCTCGGGGAAAAACCCTTGGTCTTGAGCCACCACTGTAGCGGCCTCATGTGCAGCAGGCCAAAAGGTATTACGTTGGCTGCTGCTGCCATAAGACCTAACAGTACTTGAAACTGTTTGACAGTGAGTGACAGGCCTAGCTTGACCGCATTTACTGCAGTAAGGATCGACTCGATCCGAACAGGAGACAAACGTGCCTGCATCGTGGTCGAATCCCATACGACACCTAGATAAGTGGTTCTCTGTAATGGAGACAGCACACTTTTCTTGGTGTTGAGTCTCAACCCCAAAGCTTCCATGTGAGCGAGAACAGCATCTCGATGCTGAACCGCTAACTGTTCTGAACTGGCTAAAATCAGCCAGTCGTCTATGTAGTTGAGTATACGGATGCCCTGGAGTCGCAGGGGAGCCAGAGCAGCATCCATACACTTTGTGAAAGTTCGGGGTGAGAGTGCTAGGCCGAAAGGAAGAACTCTGTATTGGTAAGCTTTGCCCCTGAAAGCGAACCTGAGAAACTTCCTGTGCTGAGGAAGGATGGAGACGTGAAAGTACGCATCTTTGAGATCTATCGTGACAAACCAGTCCTCGGACCTGATTTGAGACACGACCTGTTTGACAGTTAACATACTGAACTTCAGTTTCCTGACTGAGCGGTTCAGTTGTCTGAGATCTAAGATGGGCTGCAGCCCTCCATCCTTCTTGGGAACAATGAAGTACCGGCTGTAGAACCCGGATTCTCTGAGCTGAGGAGGGACCACCTCGATGGCCTCCTTCCTCAGAAGAGAATCTACTTCTTGTTCCATTACCAGAACCTGCTCGGGGCCTACCGTAGTAGGAAATACCCCGTTGAAGGGCGGCGCCGAACTGAATTTGATACCCTCTTTCTACAGTACGCAGGACCCATGGAGACACATTCGGCAGTAGTTTCCACGCTGCCAGAAAGTGTACTAAGGGAACCAGCCTCTCGAGGCTGGTTTCTGGTAAACTTTGAGGAATTAATTCGGTGGCCTGTAACAGCTGACTGGCAGGCGACACCTGAACTAACTGCTCTGAGGACCCCCGTGGGGGTGACAAACTTACTGGGTCCGCTACGTTGCCGGGCGGGACCACCAGCAGAGGTTTGTGAGAGACTGTCGCGCCCTGAAACACTGGCAGGGTTAGCTGACTGGTCGCCTGAGGGCCCCGAGGAGAAATGGGCACCATATAATGTGGTGAACCCCACTTCCCCCCGAGAGGGGCTGCCCTCAACGGCCCTGAGCCACAGCAGTCAGGGCCGCTTAGCCGAGGACCTCTTCGACTGAAGCACGACCCTCAGGTCGGGCCTAGTCTTGGAGGCCCCCGACTTGGAGCGCTGCTTACCCCGCCCCCTTGATCTGTCAGGAGAGGTGCGGTTAGCAACGCTCGCTTTCTGCGCCTCGCGGCGTGAGGAGCTGGTACGCGGCTGGGGCTGCTCCCGTCCAGCAGCCCCAGTTTTTTATTTTTTTTTTTTTTTTTTATATTAACCAGAGATGCCTCTCCGCGACCACAAGGGCTGCCATAGACCGCCCTATAGCACGGGCGGTCTCCTTAGTGGCGCGGAGAGCAAGATCTGCTGTATGCCACAATTCTGATACATTAACCTCCCTGCCGTCGTCTAAATCCTTAAGCAGGTCGGCTTGGTATGCCTGCAACACAGACATAGTGTGCAGACATGACCCAGCCTGACCCGCCGCCGCGTACCCCTTGCCCAACAAGCTAGATGTTAACTTAAGAGGCTTGGTGGGCAAGGTCGGAGCCTTCAAAGATGATGCCGCTGCAGGAGACAGATAGCTCGCGAGCGTCTGTTCAACTGCTGGCATCATCTTGTACCCGTGCTCCTCGACCCCTCCCACGTTACCGTAGTAACCGGAGGAGGGGGTGAAAACACGGGCCGAGAATGGTTTTTCCCATGATCTCGACAGCTCACTGTGGAGATCAGGGAAAAACGGAAGGCTCCGCCCTGGAGGTGGCTTGCGTGTCCGCAGAAAGCGTTCATCTAGTTTGCTTTCTGGCGGCTCATGAGATTGCTCGGCGAGCCAGCTGATGTTGAGTCTGGCTACCGCACGAGTTACCACCTCCTGGAGCTCCTCAAATTGGGGGGATTTCACAGGCGGTTGAGGGAGATCAACACTCTCTACATCAACCTCCTCGGAGGAAGATAAGAGAAGTGTTGAGACCTCCTCCCGGGGGGAAGAAACCGCAGTGCGGGCTTCCGCATCCAGGAGGAGATCAACCGATCTGCTGGGTGAGGAAGGAGATAGGGGATCACCCGTCTCCATACCCTCCAACAGATCGAGCTGTGAACCCCACGAGTGCAGCTGCCGCTCCGCCTCGGCGGAAGCGGGGCCAGACCCGCGAGGAACGCTGGTGAAGGCTCCCTCCTCGAAGAGAGCCCTCCGGGAACGAAGCACCCGCAGCGGAAGACGCTCACACTGCGGACAGCCAACCCCCTCAAGGGCTGACTGAGCATGCTCCGCTCCCAAGCAGAACACACACATCCTGTGTGTGTCCCCACCAACGATGAATCGCTGGCAGGGAGGAACACACATTCTGTGTGGCTGCTGAACCGCCTTAGAAATGTCAAACTTTTTCCCCTTTTTGGCAGACATTGCTCAAACAAAAGCTGTGCAAACTGGCACAAAAAACAGCAATGAAATACCGAGACAGACAGACCAACATAGAGCGCTTCGCTGAATGACAAAAGCTGAAGCCGGTTTGAAACGCACGTGCTTATATACTTCCTGGTCGCTGACGTCACCGCGCCGGTGACGTCACTCCCGTCGTTCTATTGGCTACAGACTGATTCAGAGGCGGGTTCGCCAATGGCATTCCCCAAAGCGTTGATGACGCAGTGTTGAGTTCCCGGAAGGGAACTCAACTTATTAACTCGGGGGGAGTTGGAGAATGAGCCTATTTCCAAAAAAAGTGGAGTGTTTCCTTTAATAAACATCTAGAGAAGGTTTCTTTGAGGAAATATAAAGCTGAGTATCATAAGTGCAAAAATAAAAGTTAACTGCATGTTTAACTCCAGTAGGCCTACTTAACCTCGTGACTGATATGACACTTCTTCATTTCTTCATGTTATAGTTATAACGGTTAGATAAATAAGTATTCAATCATGATATTGAGATTCCAGTAATGCCAGTAATTTAATTGCTTCAAAATATATTGTGCACATCTATTCAGAAGCACGATGTAAAAACTCAATATTATGTTTGAGGTGGTTAATGCATAATACATTTATCTTCATGAGAAATCCGGAAATATGCAACCACAGCTGAATCTATTAAGCTTTGAAAAATAAAGCTTCTCACATTGTCTTGAGGCAAAAACACCCACACAACAGAGGAAGAGGTTTCTAATGACAGAAACCAAACCAGTTATGATACTTAGTGGATGTGGAATAACACTCTGTGGTAAAAGTTAAAAACCTTAATGCCTGAAGATTTAAACAAACACATGCACACATAAAGTGTCATGTCTAGTCTGTTTAAGCTGAATTTACCCTGCAGTTTTTGATGATTATTTCCAATTTCTTAACTTCTTCTGAAGTTTTTGATGACCAGCTTACATCTTTCAAAAGTGACGGTAACACTTTATTTTAAAAGTCCTTCCCTGCTGACAAAAAAAAAAAAAAAAAAAACAGCTACTGGTTTTAGCTGGTTTAAGCTGGAAGTAGCTGGTCGTCTCCCTGCCTGACCAGCCTGGCCAAAACCTCTCTAAAACCAGCCAGCTGACCAGCTAAAACCAGGCTAGTCTTTGGATTGTTACATGTTACACGTGATTACTTATAGATAATTAGAAATGCATAATTATTTTTTATTCTTTAAAAACTGCTGAAAAAAAAAACAGCCTAGGATGTTTTGCTGGTCATAAGCTGGTCAGCCGGCTAGTTTTAGAGGGGTTCTGGACACTTTTGCACAATGGCTGGTCTTAACTGGTCAAGCGGGAAACCACCAACTAAAACCAGCTACCCACTATATTCTAAAGCAAATTCCCAATAGTTGGGCTGATGTTTTTCAAAAGACATTTTCAACACAGCATTTTCATTGCAACACAAAAGGATCTTAATAATCCTATAGCAGGGGTGCCAAACTCAGTTCCTGGAGGGCCATACCTGTAGCCCTGCAGGCTTTAGCTTCAACCCTAATTAAACAGACCTGATTGAGTTAATCAAGTCATTCCAGCTTATTTTAAAAGTGACATGGTAAATGTGTTGGAGCATGATTGAAACTAAACTCCCTCCAGGAACTGAGTTTGACACCCCTGTCCTATAGCTTTAGCCAAGCAGCATGTCATGGCACTTGGTAAATATTATTTTAACTGCTAGCCATTGTGTATGGCACATTTAAATCGAGTTCAACTGCTCTAAAATTGACTGTGTTTTAGTAACTTTTCACAAAATTTAAATGTGGCACAAACCCTAATGTTTGTATGTCGTATGTGTGTACGTGAAATTTTTGTTACAAAAACTCTGTATAGTTTGGTCTCTAACCTAAACAAATATGGCTTGTTGTATTCTGCTAGTTGAGATCTTCTAAATGATATTTGTCAGTACTGTCTATTTAATTGCCCAAAAACTACTAGATTTAATTTGGTCAAATTAGAGCAATACTAAAATGATAAATACAACTTTAAATAGAAAACAATCACAAACACTGGTCTCTGGTCTCCTTGATGGTGATTTTAATCTTTAACAAACACAAATGTCAATTTCTCAAAGTTTCCACTGTATATTTTTACATTTATCAGTACATCAAGAGCCAGTAGTGAGCATGAGTATTGCACTTTAACAGATCATCACTAAAGAGCAGGACTACATGCCTGACCAGAGTCTGAGTCTGGAACTAAAGCGGACCCAAAGACTGATGTTGTGCTTTACAAATATCAGTGTCTGCAATGAAACGCCTTCAGGTTTTTTTTTTTTTTTTTTATGGTTTTACATTAGCAATGTAATGGTTTTACATTTTCAAGTTGTGGCTGCATGTGCATTAAGCATTCATTATGTGAAATGGCTCTCTGTTCATTTGCTCATTATCTGACAGAACCACCATTTCTGGAGTGAACTCAGACTATAAAAGAATGATCATCAGCTCACAGACACCATCATCTACTGGTGAACATCTTCAAGCCATAGTCTAATCCAGGTAAGATCATGTGTTGTCTCTTATCATCTCATTTATCTTTCAGGTCTTCATCAGAGCCACTTCTCATTTTAATGGTTGGTTTAATAATGAGGTGATCAGCTCATAAACTTCATCATCCGTCTAGTAAAATATCATGATTGCAGTTAAGGTCATGTCATCTCTGTTCATTGTTAACTGTATTTGTATTTCAGCCTCTGGAAGCACTGACTGTTTGTGATAAATCAAACTGATTTCCTTTAAATAAAAAATGTGCAATTTCAGTTTTGCTATTAGCACTGAATGGAATAGCTTCGCAGATTTCTGTTTTCATAAAGTGAAAATAAGCGAGAAAGCATTTTGTGTACTCAATTTTTTAAGTTACCAACCCTATTTCATTACCATTACTTTTACAGTTTGACAGTTATTACAGTCATTTGACTGAGTGAACCTTTGAGTGTGTTTAAATGGTGAGCTCTTCATCTGCTTCTGTTGTTTTTTGCTCACTCTTCTGGTCTTATTTTTTGCTCAATAAACCCCAACTTCCCCAGTCATCTCAGTCCTTACGTGACAGTAAGATCTCACTATTTCAATTAGAAATGTTAAACTGACCAACTAAATGGACTAAAAGTTTATTCACGTTTGTTTGTGTCTCATCTCTGTTCTCCATCAGACCAGCAACATGGCAGTGGAAAATGTGACATATTGGAATATCGCATGAAACATTTACAAGAAACTGAAGAGCTGAGAGAACAATCCAAACATGCTGAACGTTTTCTTTTGACTTCCCTGTGCAAGAAACGTACAAACCACCTGAGCAAATTCTTTCATAAATGTAAGTTGTTCAGTATGTAATGCTTGTGTATTGCACGATTTTATTAAAGCAATATTACACTAGTAGTTCTGCTGAAATACTGAATATTTAGGAAAACAACATTCTTATGATATTGTTTAAATAAAATATTTTTACGGGTAGAGGGATTTCAAAGTTAATTTTAAAAGTTAAACGATAAAGTTAACCTTTATCCTTTTTTTAATATATGTGGTTTTTACTGTATAGCATATTTTAAGCACTTTACAGGGATAGTTCAACAAAGAAAAAAAAAAATCACTCAGCTTCATGTCGTTCCAAACTTCATGTCATTTTTCCTGAAATCTGAGAAATTTCTGTCCCTCCATTGTCAGTCAAATCAACTACCAGTTTGAGGCTTCAAAAATGTTTTAAAGAAACCCATATAAATTAGGCTTTTATTCACATTGATCAGTTATGGCAAACCAATCAAGCCAAATCAATGTGGTTCATTCTTATGTTTCGCATCAGTTTGAAATCTAAAAGAACCAATGCGGTTCTGTTTATGTTTGCTGATCAGTGTAAATGTGTGAATACAAGCTATTAAATTAAAAAGAATTTCATCATATCAAGTGATCAAGTCTCTTCAGGACTATCACTCAATTCATTTCAATCAGTTTAATGAAGTCTTTGAAGCATCAAACTGGTCGTTGCGTTGACTCTCAGTGGGGGGACAGCATTTCATTAAAAATACCTTCATTTGTGTTCAGAAGATACATTTTTTTTTCAGGTTTGGAACAACATAAGGGTGTAAAAAAAAGTTAGGCCATCTATTTTTACAAATAAGAAATTTTAAGCATTAAGAAACATTAAAACGAATGACATGTTTGTTACTTATTGCTTTCTCTTAGGAATTTGTGAAACAATGGCAGAACGTAACGGCACCATCAGTGACTCAACTGGATTCAATAGGGAGATGGAATTTTTATATAATCATTTATATGCGAAAATTGTATTTGTCTGGGTCCTTGCAGTCATTGAGATTCCAGTCATGATCTTAACTCTGATTGCTCTGTGTTTCCTCATCAAATCTCGGCCTGCTGCTTCAGTTTTTGTCAGTAATTTGATACTTTCAGATCTCATACAGGTCATTTGTAAGTTAGTATCAGCAACAGCCTATTTACCAGAGATACAGTACGGTGCACATTGCTATTTTTTGATTGTGGGTCTGTATTTTATGGCATGTGTGGCTTTTGAACGATATCTTCTGGTGTCTCATCCTATCTGGTACAAATCTCACCATTCACTAAAACTCTCCTGTTTTATTTCTGTGATCGTCTGGTTTGTACCTCTGATCTTTGCAGAAATACACCCTCCTCATATATATTTTTCTGGTCTACCCCAATGTTTAGCGTGTTTAATTCCCTACCCCGTAATCATTATCTGTTTTGCTGGCACTTGGCGAGGTCTTTCTCACTCAATATCACTGACGGATCTCAAGCGCAGATTAATTTTGGGCAGTTTGTTCCTGGTGCTGTTGACTTACACATTTCTCATTCTCCCTTATGTGATTATGGAATTTATTAGAGATTATTTTGAGCGTCACAGGTATCTTCTTAAGAATCCGTCATTACTTATAAAATCATTCTTCTTTGCAGAATTGCTAATGCATTTGAATCCACTTGCTGACTGTTTGTTGTACTTGCTCATGAGGCCTGATGTTGGTGATTTGCTGAAGTCTGTTCGCTGCTGTTGTAGACGTCAGAGTTCAAAACACAACCAGGACGCCAACGCTATAGTGAATCCACAAAACAGCTGCACTACTGAGTCTGCTCATTAAACAGTGCACATATGCAAATAAATCACATTGTCTGCATGTTATGATATGTAGTCTCTCTGATCAACATTAATCTTTTTTCAGATAAAGTATTACTAATAGATGTTGCATAAAATGAGATTATTGGACAATACCGATCTCCAGCCGATCGATTGGAGCATCCCTACCATTTACACATGGGGGGGGGGGGGGGGATCAAAGTACATTACATAAAGGGTTTAAAAAGTGGGTAAATCAGATGTAATAAAAATGTGTTGTATAGACGACTGTATTGTTTCCTCTTCACTGTTAGAGTCAGAGACTGTCCTGCAATCTCTCTTTTTTGTATACTAAAGAGTTCACTGTTCTTTAGTATGTTTCTGTCTCTAGTTATTTGACAAATAACTGTTGATGGTGAACTATATGTGAATTAGGATTTAATAATAATACAACAGTGTTTTAACAAAAAGAAAGTTAAAAATATACCAAACACAAATAACCGCAGTTAGAAGATTTAAAAGAAATTTCTCTCAGGCACTTAAAGGGAAAATTTGGTCATTAATTACGCACCCTCATGTTGTTCCAAACCTGTAATTCATTTAATAAACAAGTAATAATCATTCACTGATCTTCGAGCAGCACATAGTAGTGTTTCATTACTAAACGACGCTGCATTTTTGAATTAATCATGTGAGTCAATGATTCAGTGATCCGTTCATAAAGACGGACTGCTTTTGAAACCCCATACTCAATGAGTAGGTGCTTAATTTCAATAAGTACTTACTTAACAAGCGCTAAAAGAGTATGTACTCTACAGCCAAATCTCGTTGAGTATGGATGCGATCCGAACATCAGCTGCCATTTTGACGTTACCTTCTTCTTCTTCTTTAATAGCCGTTCACTCCTACGGAGTATTACCGCCACCTATTGTACAGTTTACTCACTTACATGAATGAATCTGACGTTGATGAATCTGCGTTGGCGTTACCATGTGACCTGTGATGTTATACCAAGCGCAACAACTTAAAAGGTATGACTGACAGGTGCACTAACACCTGATTTCATCAGTGGAATATACCACTTTGTATACAAGAAAAAATGTTTGCAAGAAAAATCTGTGCAATAATCTCATCCAAAAGGAGATGTCGGGCAGCTGCTCGAAGATCTCACCTTTGGAGAAGACTGTTCATTCTACAATCGAAAAATGTAAGTATCAATACTTAAAAATTCAGATTAAATTAATTGCATTGCTAGCTCACTCCTACAATTATGTAATAATGTTGATACATGCTGACCAATAGTAAATTATATATTTTTGTAAAACAAAGAAAAAAGTAACTTAATTGTATTGTTATATGAACTAACTTTGCATGAACTAGACAAAATCAACCAATGTGAATATATGCATTTTCAGTTAATTTTCATGTTAATGCATGAATTAAAGTATAAAGTATAAAAATAACCATCACAATAAATGAATACAAGTCCACAACATATGAAACAATGCTTTGTTTAAACGCATTATGCTAACTATCACATATTTACAGGCTTTGAACCCCACATCCTACTGCCATCTTAATGCAGCTGTGCCGATTCTGCGGCTGTATTTGGATGAAGCAGCTGACCACCGTGCCCACCTTCGCCTGTCTTTGCCGTCTATCAGGTCCCTCATTGGTGCACTCAGACTGGAATCTGACCATGGGTGGGAAATGGACATCGAGGTGCTGGTGTTCCTCTACTGGCTTGCCCATGCAGCATCCTACAGGCTAGTGTCACAGACCTTCGATATCCCCAAGACCTCTGTGCATGATATTGTGCACAGAGTGAGCAAAGCTGTCCTGGGAATTTTAAGGAAGGTGATTTGCTTTCCAACCGGTGATGACCTGGAGGCAGTGGGAGCAGGATTTGCACAGCTGTCTGGTTCACCAGCCTTCAGCAGGGCAGTTGGTGCAATCGACGGCTGTCATATCCGCATGAAACCTCCAGCAAACAACTCCCACTGTTACTACAACAGGAAGTTGTTTCACTCCATCCAACTCCAGGCCATCACTGATCACCAGGGGAAATTCCTTGACATCTTTGTTGGATATCCTGGGTCTGTGCAAGATGCCAGGGTGCTGAGGAACAGCCCTGTGTACTTGGGCAGCCTGTTCCCACCACCAGGAAAGTGCATCCTTGGGGATGGTGGCTATCCTTGTCTGAGTGCACCCATCTGCCTCATCACGCCATACAGAGAGCCTGTGCAGAACCCTGTGCAGGCTCGTTTCAACAGCAAGCACTCCAGGCCCGCAACATCGTTGAGAGAGCTTTCGGGATGATGAAGACGTGCTGGCGCTCTACCTTCTTCAAGGCCTTAGAGATCAGCCCTGCCTTTGTGCCTGAGGTTGTTGCGTGCTGCGCTGTGCTTCATAATCTGGCTCTTCTCAATGGGGACATCGTTGAGGCAGAGGATGAGGAAGACCATGATGACGGCCCCCCTGAACCCCACAACCCTCAGGCAAGAGTGGGAGATCACGGATCTGCAGCTGTGTCTGCCCCAATCATTTGTGTGGCTGCTCTCCATGAGCATGACTATCTATAAAACATTTATACCAATTAAAACATTTAAAATGAGTATTGTCAGCATTTCAGTTCTTGCCTAATTTAATTTCAAATGTTTACAATGATATACTAATTTCTGGTGTAGTTAGCTAAACTGCTGAACTGGTGAGCAGAAGGTTGCTGGTTCCATCTCTGCAGCCATCATAACCAGTGTGTCCTTCAGCAAGGCTCTTTTCTCCAGGTTGCTCCAGAAGCACTGGGGTCCCTGTAAAAAGAACACTGTAAGTCAGTTTGGATAAAAGCATCTGTCAAATGCAGAAATTGAAATGATTTTAGTAAAACTTTTTTTGAAAGCATCTCGGACACAAACTCTCTATAAAGCTTCTGTTTTCTTACTGTTTTCTAAAGCTGTTACTATAATATAAATGCATACATGCATGTCATACAGTATTTATTTGGGGGCTTAAAAGGTTATTTCACCTAAACATAAATTCAATCATTATTTACCTGCCTTCATGTTGTTCAATCCCTCTTTTTTATTATTCTGTTAATACAATATCAGTCAATGGAGCCTGATTTTCAGGAGCTTCATGACATTATTTGATGATGCTTTTGAAGCTTCTGAAAGTCCACTGACTGATACTCAGCTCTTGTGTAAAGGGGGAAAAACACAGGGATCAAACAACATGAAGTAAATACTGATTGAATTGATATAGTTTGGTAAACTTTAATCACTTTGTTACTATTGTGAAGTTAATGCAAAACTTAAGGCAGTTTGTGCAAGCAGTCTCAAGTTCAACTTAGGTCATGGAGGGACATTGTTCTGCAGAGTTTTTCCTACCCTAATTAAACACACCTGAACAATCTAATAAAACCAATTAATAACAGCTGCTTTGAAAATTACAGACAGGTGTGTTGGAACTAAACCCAACAGAGCAGTGGCCACCATGATATCCCTTTATGTGCTCTATATGCATTTAGAAGTCAGATACACAATAATAAAACTATCCTTTTAAAGTGTGTGTGGTACATTACACCACACATATGCACAAAATATTCATCACTTTATATTTTAATAATTTATGAATGTTATCTTCTGAATGCATCACCAAATGTCTATAAGTCCACCTGTACTGTGAATGTCTAGAAATTGTTTTATATGCATTGTATCAGGCATAAAGTCTTATGCCACCATTTGATGTTGTTTTAGCAATGCTATCTATCTATCTATCTATCTATCTATCTATCTATCTATCTATCTATCTATCTATCTATCTATCTATCTATCTATCTTTTTATATATATATATATATATATATATATATATATTATATAGGCTAAAGTGGCATGTATTTGGTGTGATGACCTTTATTTTGAGCAACAGATGGAACTTCTTCAGTTTTTGGAAAAACTGCAAGGCGTCCAGATGATTACACAAAATATATTTCTGCCAATAGAAGCCATTTTGATCAGATTTTTCAAAAATCTGAGTCTTTTTATCTTAATAAAAGAGACTAGAAAATAAATATGGATGGTCATTAAAGCATTGCTAAAACAACAAAGCAAGTAGTGGCCTATGATTTTTGCACAGTACTGTATGCATATCGATAGATAGATAAAATCTATTTTAAAATGTTTGTTCTTTATGTAAACCAAATGTGTAAATGATCAGAACATGCTTTTAATTTACAAATTATTTAATTTATTTTTTTGTGAGAGCCTCAAGGAGGCGAAGGAATCTTTCCTCCCTTTCCTTTGCCTCCGTCTCTCCTTTCCTCTCTCTCACTGCCGCCATCGCTCTTCTCTTTCTTTTGCTTCTCTTCGTCGTCTCTCCTCTCTCTCCTGTCTCTCTCGTTCCCTTCTGTCTTCCTTCTCCTCCATTTCTCGCCATCTTCTTTCCTCCCTCTCAGATGCTTCCCGCTCTCTCTCCGCTTCCCGTTCCTCCATCTCCCTCATTAGATCGGCGAGATCCCCTTTTCTTCTTGTTTTTACAGGCGCTGCCATCACTGAGGATGAAGAGGCCACAGCAACATCTGGCCCAGATGAGGCAACGAGAGCAGGTGGTGTGATGGAGGGTCTGCTCCCAATTGCCTCATCCATGGCACTATACCACTTCCATGATGCTGCTGTGGGCTCTCCATCCTCCATCCAGTTGCTGGACATTTCAGTTCCTACAAAATTGCACAAACAGAATACAAAAACAATCAGTTGAACAGCACAGTGCGATTTGATTTCTGTATTAGAGGTAACAATATGATCTTACTTTATACTTTTGTTTCAAGTTTTCCCATTTTTTTTTTAATGAATGAAGCAGTGACCTTTCCTTGCAGGCCCTGCTCCACCACAAAAGCTCTGCAGCAAAGGCACAAAATCAAGAATCAGAAAAGTGCTGTAATAACTATTTGAAATTACAATAATTAAAATAAACTACAGCTTACATTTTAAAAAGATGTTTTATTAATTTCTGTTGTATACTTACTCAAAGCCTTTGATGGCAGCATTTCGCTTTCCGGTGAAGAGGGCTTCATTAGCTGCTCTCCACCAGATAAGCACATGCGTCTGCTTATCTGTCCCTGTAACATTCAAACAGATTCCCTTAGTGATGTATGTTCTCAATACTACATTCACATGTTGAGTTAGTTACTGATGTGGTAAGTTGCTTTTTATCCAACACAAATGTTCCTCAATTCATCAACAGTACTAATGTACAAATCTAATTAATGTTATTTAATTTCTTTATGTAAATGTATTTACATTACTTACAGTAACATCTAATGTAAGCAGTGATGCTAACTGCATAATAGCACACATACATCACTCACATGTGCTCATCTGCAAAACGTATCTAACATTTTACTGTCAGATGTTAAGTATACATTTGGTAATCATCTTTAACCATTTTTATATTTTGTTTAAAATAAGTATCTACTAAAAGCAAACAAATAATGTACATGATACATGATAATCAAAAGGCTTTCATGTCGGCACCAATCGTGGGCAATGCGCCAACATGTAGCACCGTTGAGCTCCGGATGTCCCGAGTCCCGGCTCGCAGACCTTTCCTGATCCCACCAACCCAAACCCCACCCCACCCCACCCTCTCCCACTTCACTTCCTTCCATGTCAACTTACTGTCCTGTCTAAAATAAAATAAAAGAATGCTGAAAACAAATCTCTCTCATAATAACTTACTGTCCTGTCTAAAATAAAATAAAAGAATGCTGAAAACAAATCTCTCTCATAATAAAAAATGCTCTCATAATGAGCAGAAAACAATGTTAACTAATAAGTTTGCTGTTTTTTCTTTCCATCTCCAAATAGTAATACCAATTATGTTTATTTTAAAATGCAGATTACTGCTAAATGTGGTTGGAAAAATAAAGTTTTGTCGCAAACTTGGTTTGAACAATCAGGTATATTTGCAGTGTTGTTTTTGTGCATTGGTTTAGCAAAGTATCAATGTATTCTGCTTTTAGTGTCTTTATAGAGAAGTAACACACATGGAAAGAGGCCATGAAGCGCGTTTGGCTGTAGATAAAAATAATAGAGGATGTAACGCTGATAGATTATTAGAATTAACGACCATGAGTGCTTGTGGTGTGTTTTGACGTGCTGCTCAGTTTATCTAGAAGTTATAAAACTGTGCCTCCATTGTCTCGGGGTCTGGTTGAAACCAAGCCTCAGTCTGCCATTTGAATGGCTTGATAAAGTGAACGTTACTGTTTTTATAATCTGCCCTTCTTAGAGTTGAGTAACACTGAAATAAACTGCAAATAAAAGACTATTAAATCTATCAATTTGTCAGCAGATAATAAATAAACTAATTCAAAAACAGCATCACCAGCTTCACTTATACAGGTCCTTTTCAAAAAAATTTGCATATTGTGATGAAGTTCATTATTTTCTGTAATGTACTGATAAACATTAGACTTTCATATATTTTAGATTCATTACACATTAACTGAAGTAGTTCAAGCCTTTTATTGTTTTAATATTGATGATTTTTTTGATGAATTTGATGAATTAGCATATTTCATCCGACCAATAAAAGAAAAGTGTTTTTAATACAAAAAAAGTCAACCTTCAAATAATTATGTTCAGTTATGCACTCAATACTTGGTCGGGAATCCTTCTGCAGAAATGACTGCTTCAATGCGGCGTGGCATGGAGGCAATCAGCCTGTGGCACTGCTGAGGTGTTATGGAGGCCCAGGATGCTTCGATAGCGGCCTTAAGCTCATCCAGAGTGTTGGGCCTTGCGTCTCTCAACTTTCTCTTTACAATATCCCACAGATTCTCTATGGGGTTCAGGTCAGGAGAGTTGGCAGGCCAGTTGAGCACAGTAATACCATGGTCAGTAAACCATTTACCAGTGGTTTTGGCACTGTGAGCAGGTGCCAGGTCGTGCTGAAAAATGAAATCTTCATCTCCATAAAGCTTTTCAGCAGATGGAAGCATGAAGTGCTCCAAAATCTCCTGATAGCTAGCTGCATTGACCCTGCCCTTGATAAAACACAGTGGACCAACACCAGCAGCTGACATGGCACCCCAGACCATCACTGACTGTGGGGACTTGACACTGGACTTCAGGCATTTTGGCATTTCCCTCTCCCCAGTCTTCCACCAGACTCTGGCACCTTGATTTCCGAATGACATGCAAAATTTGCCTTCATCCGAAAAAAGTACTTTGGACCACTGAGCCAACAGTCCAGTGCTGCTTCTCTGTAGCCCAGGTCAGGCGCTTCTGCCGCTGTTTCTGGTTCAAAAGTGGCTTGACCTGGGGATGTTTCTACTCCAGACTCAGTTCACTGCTTCCGCAGGTCCCCCAAGGTCCGGAATCGGTCCTTCTCCACAATCTTCCTCAGGGTCCGGTCACCTCTTCTCGTTGTGCAGCGTTTTCTGCCACACTTTTTCCTTCCCACAGACTTCCCACTGAGGTGCCTTGATACAGCACTCTGGGAACAGCCTATTCGTTCAGAAATTTCTTTCTGTGTCTTACCCTCTTGCTTGAGGGTGTCAGTGATGGCCTTCTGGACAGCAGTCAGGTCGGCAGTCTTACCCATGATTGCGGTTTTGAGTAATGAACCAGGCTGGGAGTTTTTAAAAGCCTCAGGAATCTTTTGCAGGTGTTTAGAGTTAATTAGTTGATTCAGATGATTAGGTTAATAGCTCGTTTAGAGAACCTTTTCATGATATGCTAATTTTTTGAGATAGGAATTTTGGGTTTTCATGAGCTGTATGCCAAAATCATCAATATTAAAACAATAAAAGGCTTGAACTACTTCAGTTATGTTGTAATGAATCTAAAATATATGAAAGTCTAATGTTTATCAGTACATTACAGAAAATAATGAACTTTATTGAGAAGGACCTGTATTATTATTTTTGTAGTACTGTTAATATTTACTTTCTGTTTGTGGACTTTTTTTTAATTAATTTTTTATTTTTATTTTTTTTACAGTGATGGACATGATGGGCTGACAGCTGCAGACATAGTGTCAAATCTGGCACATAATCTTAACAAAACATCATGTAGCTGATTTAACATTAACCGGGCAAATGTCTGGGATGGTGCCTTAAGAGGTTTCAGGCGATCCTCATTTGATCCCACCTGCAGCATGATGGTGAAATTCACAGATGATGCTGGGCTGACGGAAGAGGCTTTGGACAGCAGGGGGCCTACTCGAGAATTTCTGACTCTGTTGATGGACAGCATCAAAACAAGGAGAGTATTTGAAGGCAAAGACAATGCCAAGGAACTGACAGAAAAATACTTTAGCATTCTTCAGACAGCAGGCTGCTATCGATTCATGAAGACTCTGGAGGACAAGAAGAAAGTAGAAGATGATTACATTCAGTGGAATTTCATCTACCGAAACCATGTTTCCATCCAAAGGTATAATATTCTACTTCCTCTGTGAACAAAACTTTTAATACAATGTTAAATAGTTATTTTGTATTTTGTCATGATTACTTTAATAATATCAATACTTAATATAACTAATATATTGTAAATATTGTGGCTGAAGTAGTGTCACCTCATTTCTTGTCAAAATGTAAAATCTGTCGATAGTCGTTCACATAACCCCCTTGTAGTAACTTTTTGACATGGCACTTTTTATAGGTTCAAAGAGGGATTGGCAACACTTGATTTTGTCAATGCCTTGGAACAGCATCCTTCACTCTTCTTCTCGTTCATGTGCTACACTGAGACCAAGCTGACAGCTGATGCTGTGGAGAACATCTTCCATGTGCAGTTCAGTCAGCCTGGTAGCACCAACCGTCAGGAGGAGGCCAGAGTACTGAGCTACTGGCGAGATTATCTGCTCTACCTGGAAGGTATTATCTATGGTTAAAATTATAAGAAATGTGCCGCATTATCACAGCAGCAAATAGAAAAAATAGATAAAAAGTAGTAATTTTCAGCTGTTCAAGGAACCTTAAATGAGCATTATAAACAAAGGGATAAATCCATGATTGCATACTGTGCGGTCCATAAGAATTTAAACAGGGTTCCATTTTGCTACATGTGGTTTAGAAGAAATGACAAACTACTGTGCTCAAGGAAAGGAAGTGACGTGTGGCCAAGTATGGTGACACATACTTGGAATTTGTGCTCTGCATTTAAGCCCATCCAAGTGCGCACACACACACACACACACACACACACACACACACACACACACACATATATATATATATATATAGATAGTATATAGTATAAGTATCTCACAAAAGTGAGTACACCCCTCACATTTCAGCAACCATTTCAGTGTATCTTCTCAAGGGACAATACTATAGAAATTAAACTTGGATATATTGGAGTAGTCAATGTGCAGCTTGTATATCAGATTTACTGTCCCCTGAAAATTACTCAACATACAGCCATTATTGTCAAAATAGCTGGCAACAGAAGTGAGTACACCCTAAGTGATAGCAGCAGTATGTTGTTTAATAATGCAAAGCCACATGTCCTATTAATCATGTTTATGTTTTTGTTCGCTTGACAGGACCTGTTACAGGGAGTGAGAGGCAAGAGGCGAGCGGATCCATAAGCAAGCTTTTAATAGAAGGACGAGGCAAAAACATGGTCATACAGGCAGGGTCAAACAGGATAGCAGACAGGTATAGCAAAGGCGAAGCACAAGAAAGTCCGTGAGGCAGGCACTAGTCCAAACAGGGGCGAGCAAAGTCCATAAAGGGTGATCCGAGAGAGAGGTCCAATAATCCGAGCGAAAGTCCAAAGCCGGGGGGAGTAAAAAGCACGAGATAACTAGGAAACTAGGGAGCTAGAAAACCGCAAAAACATCTACAACAATCCGTGACGTGCATAGGAAGGTCCGGGACTATATAGCGCTACTGATTGGCCACAGGTGTATGACGCAATCAGTACGGTAGAGAAGTGACAGTCTGTGTGTAGTGATACGGTGAATGTGACATCTGGTGGTGGGCGGTCCGCAGAGCACCAACCAGATTTGTGACATAGCCCCCCACCAAGGAGCGGCTTCCAGACGCTCCAACAAAGAAAACAAAAGAAAAGAAAAAAAAGGGGGTCCAGGGGAGCGGTGGGGGGGCCAGGAGACTGAGGCAGAACCGGCTGGGAAAAGGACCTCCAGAGCGAAGCCAGAGGGGGGGCAGAAGGCACAGCAGCCCTCCAGGGCGGAACAGGGGGCGGAGCAGCCCTCCAGGGCGGAACAAGAGGCGGAGCAGCCCTCCAGAGTGGAACAGGAGGCGGAGCAGCCCTCCAGAGTGGAACAGGAGGCGGAGCAGCCCTCCAGAGTGGAACAGGAGGCGGAGCAGCCCTCCAGGGCGGGACAGGAGGCGGAACAGCCCTCCAGGGCGGAACAGGAGGCGGAACAGCCCTCCAGGGCGGGACAGGAGGCGGAACAGCCCTCCAGGGCGGAACAGGAGGCGGAACAGCCCTCCAGGGCGGAACAGGAGGCGGAGCAGCCCTCCAGGGCGGAACAGGTACCCGCATCCTGGTCCGGAACCTGGGGAGAGCAGGGACAGAGGAAGCTAACAGAACAAGGGGAGAAACAAAGAGTTTATAGGGAGATGCCGCCTCCATAGGAGGTTCCACAGCCAAGGCTGACACCTCTGGAGGCATTGGCGCAGCCTCTCTGACCAAGAGGAGTTCTGGAACAAGCTTGTGACCAGGCGGGAGCTGGGGCGGAGCAGGAAGCCTCGTTATGGCCTGGGACGTGGTCTCAGGGATTGGCTTGTGAGCAGACGTGTCGCGACGAGACTCTGAATAGACAGACGGGACGAGACTTGGCTCCGGAACGACAGCTGTGATGTGACTTGGCTCAGGATCGACAGCTGTGATGTGACTTGGCTCAGGATCGACAGCTGTGATGTGACTTGACTCAGGATCGACAGCTGTGATGTGACTTGGCTCAGGATCGACAGCTGTGATGTGACTTGGCTCAGGATCGACAGCTGTGATGTGACTTGACTCAGGATCGACAGCTGTGATGTGACTTGACTCAGGATCGACAGCTGTGATGTGACTTGACTCAGGATCGACAGCTGTGATGTGACTTGACTCAGGATCGACAGCTGTGATGTGACTTGACTCAGGAACGACAGCTGTGATGTGACTTGACTCAGGATCGACAGCTGTGATGTGACTTGACTCAGGATCGACAGCTGTGATGTGACTTGACTCAGGATCGACAGCTGTGATGTGACTTGACTCAGGATCGACAGCTGTGATGTGACTTGACTCAGGATCGACAGCTGTGATGTGACTTGACTCAGGATCGACAGCTGTGATGTGACTTGACTCAGGATCGACAGCTGTGATGTGACTTGACTCAGGATCGGCAGCTGTAGCTGCTGGGATGTGATGAAGGACCATCCTAGCTGTCCGTACTGTCATTAGCGGTAAGTCCCGTACGTGGGCCATCATGTGAGCTGGCTCTGGGATGACGGCCATCTTGACAGTACTTGGCTCGGGAAAGACGGCTGTAGCTTGACTGGACTCAGGAAACACAGTTTTAACTTGACTTGCCTTGGTAACTTGACTGGACTCAGGAAACACAGCTTTAACTTGACTGGACTCAGGAAACACAGCTTTAACTTGACTGGACTCAGGAAACACAGCTTTAACTTGACTGGACTCAGGAAACACAGCTTTAACTTGACTGGACTCAGGAAACACAGCTTTAACTTGACTGGACTCTTGGATGGCAGTAGTGACGTGATGGGACCCCGCCTTAGTCGCCATCTTGCGAGCGCACATCGGCGCGGCCGCAATTTCTCGAGCGATCCAGGCGGGAATCGTGTTCGTGGCATCATGCTTCGGCATGACCGCCAATCTGCAAGTGGGGAGCGCGGTTGTCATAGCCGCGTTGTCGCGTTCCCTCTCTGCGACCCACACGGTGCACGGCGAACCCACAAACAACAAGGCAAAGTTCATGAAAGCCGCCAGCGAAGAGCGCGGACCCTCGCGTCTCAGCCTCGCTTTTAACGGATCATTCATGCCATCACAAAATACTTCAATCTTTATACAGTCCGGGAGAGTGGAATAGTTTGAAATAGAGAGGAACTCACGGGTGTATTGATCCAATGTGCATGATCCTTGCTTAATTCTGCATAAAGTCCTGTTTGTGTCCAAGTCAAATAACTGTTCGGGCGAAAAGCTGCTGGATCCTGTTGTGACGGATTGTTCTGTTACAGGGAGTGAGAGGCAAGAGGCGAGCGGATCCATAAGCAAGCTTTTAATAGAAGGACGAGGCAAAAACATGGTCATACAGGCAGGGTCAAACAGGATAGCAGACAGGTATAGCAAAGGCGAAGCACAAGAAAGTCCGTGAGGCAGGCACTAGTCCAAACAGGGGCGAGCAAAGTCCATAAAGGGTGATCCGAGAGAGAGGTCCAATAATCCGAGCGAAAGTCCAAAGCCGGGGGGAGTAAAAAGCACGAGATAACTAGGAAACTAGGGAGCTAGAAAACCGCAAAAACATCTACAACAATCCGTGACGTGCATAGGAAGGTCCGGGACTATATAGCGCTACTGATTGGCCACAGGTGTATGACGCAATCAGTACGGTAGAGAAGTGACAGTCTGTGTGTAGTGATACGGTGAATGTGACATCTGGTGGTGGGCGGTCCGCAGAGCACCAACCAGATTTGTGACAGGACCATACAAAGTTGTGTACCTTGTATTAGAGCAGTTTAAATTTGATTACTATTCTCTCATACTGACCAATGGATGTTCAACCTGGCATCTCATTGCAGAGTACTCTCTGAGGAGTGAATCTGGCTCATAAGAAAGCCTGCAAACAGTTTGCTGAAGACAACCTGTCCAAGAGCATGAATTACTGAAAACATGTCCTGTGGTCTGATGAGACTATAAGATAAACTTGTTTGGCTCAGATGGTGTCCAGCATGTGTGGTGATGCCCCGGTGAGGAGTACCAAGAAAATTGTGTCTTGCCTACAGTCAAGAATGGTGGTGGTAGCATCATGGTCTGGGATTGCATGAGTGCTGCTGGTACTGGGGAGCTGTAGCCTGGCAAGCCAGACCCACATAAATGAAGGGTTTGGTTACTCTCCATAGACAGGGCTCAACCGGAGGGGTGGGATAAACGGTTGTCTTTCAAACTCCGCAATAGGATAGCGCTACAACCAATCAGAGACATAGTCGTCAGGTGACGTAGTCAGAGCTACGAAGATTTTTAACGAAAACCAGCGCACAGTGCAGTCTGTCATCCAAATAATAGACATAGATGGGCACTAAACCTTTAAAAGTAAACAAAAACATGCACAGACAAATCCAAATTACACCCTGTGGCTCGTGACGATACGTTGATGTCCTAAGACACGAAACGATCGGTTTTTGCAAGAAAATGAACAGTATTTATTTAATCTTCTATTTACCTTTGATACACAGCCACGTCCATCTGTCCTGAGCACGAGTTTAACATTCGACTCGTCACATGTGAACGTGCTCTGGTGTAGTATACGCAAACACCGGAATGGGAAATCGGTGGAAAAGTCCAGGCTGAGTTTTTGCGCAAACGTAATCTTTTAGCTTTAAATGGGTTTGAACAACAAGGATAAGCGCAAGTAATTACCATTTTGAATAGCCGCTATACCCACAATCTCTGTGCACTGTGTAAACAATGAGTGTCGTATACATGCGACAGATCTCTTCCGGTGTTTGCGTATTCTACACCAGAGCGCGTTCACATGTAACGAGCCTTATGCTAAACTCCTGCTCAGGACAGATGAACGTGGCTGTGTATCAAAAGTAAAAAATGATATAAATACTGTTCAGTTTTCCACGCGTAATTCACGGAACCAGAAAATGTCTGACGGAACTTATGGTTGCAGGTCAGTCGTCATCATGTTAAGCCCGCCCACCGACTTGTGATTGGCCCGGTACATCTTGGATTTTTCGGAATTTTAAGTGAATTGAGAGTAACTAGACTGACCTTGGAAGCAAATTTAATTTGCTGCCGCTAGGGGCGCGTCTAGATTCTAGGCTAGGGGAGATGCAGTTCATTGAGGGAAACATGGATTCCATTATGCACTGTACATTCTGAAGCAGAACATGATGCTTTCCCTCTGGAAACTAGGCAGAGCGGTAGTTTTCCAACATGATAACGACCCCAAACACACAACAAAGATGACAAATGCCTTGGTGAGGAAGCTGAAGGTGATGAGGTGGCCAAGTATGTCTCCAGACCTGAACCTTATTAAACACCTGGGGCATCCTCGAGCATAAGGGTTTTGTTTTTTAAGGGTTCTCACTTTTGTAGCCAGCTATTTTAAAAAATATATGCTGTATGTTGACTAATTTTCAGGGTACAATAAATCTATAGTGATATTAAAGCTGCACACAGACTTATCTAAAATATATCCAAGTTTCATTTAGATGGTATTGCCCCTTGAGAAGATATACTTAAATGGTTGCTGAAATGTAAGGGTAGTAATCACTGATAATTCAAAATGCCACAATCCTACACATCCATTGGTCTGCTAACCCACAGCATGGTGAATGATGTCAAATTCACCGTTCCAACATGGCAAAAGCATCTACGTGCTTGGATCAGTCAAATGGGGTATCTATACATATCAATAGCTTTATGTCATATAGAAGGCTGCACCCTCTGGAGGGCGAATCCTCTGAAGGTTACATACTCAGTAGGATGTGTCCACAACATAGAAATAAACAAGACAGACTTCGTAGGATGTTGCTTTTCTGAAATGAGACCGCTTCGATTACATATGCAGTCTTTAAATGCAACCTCCGGAGGGTGCAGCCTTCTAAATGAGACACAGCTTATGAGTTTTACAATTGCTGTAGCCATCTTTGTTTCTATGGGCCACAATTCTTAACGGAGAACTCCACTTCCAGAACAAAAATGTACAGATAATTTACTTAACCCCTTGTCATCCAAGATGCATGTTTTTCTTTCTTCAGTTGATAAGAAATTATGTTTTGTTGAGGAAAACATTTAAGAAATTATCTCCATATTTCAATGGTGCCCCCAAGTTTGAACTTTCAAAATGCAGTTTAAATGCAGCTTCAAATCACTCTAAACTATCGCATCCGATAAATAAGGATCTTGTTTAGCAAAACGATCTGTAATTTTTTTTAACAATTTGACAATTTATATACTTTTTAATCTCATGCTCATCTTGCCTAAATCTAGTCTAATTTAGGAAATTATCTCTATATAATGTATTTCAATGGTGCCCCCAAGTTTAAACTTCCAAAATGCAGCTTAAATGCAGCTTCAAATGGCTCAAAAGATACCAGCTGATGAAGAAGGGTCTAATTTCAAAACAAATTGACAATTATAAACTTTTTACCTCAAATGCTCATCTTGTGCAAGTCTGCGTCAACTCTTTTTTTTTTCAGCTAATGCAGTTAGGGTATGTCGAAAAACTTCCAAACTTCCATCTCATTTTCTTCCTCAGCTTCAAATTCATCCTAAATCGCTGCAGAAGTAGCAACCCAGTGTTTAGTAAATGAAAATGCAAAGTAGATCAAAATCCCTTTACAAAAAAAAAAGGTAAAATAGCAATGTAGGGCGATTTTGACATTGAAGAAGAAAATGAGATTGGAGTTTTTCGACATACCTTAACTGTATTGAACTGCAAAAAAAAAAAAAGAAAAAAAAAAGAGTTCACGCAGACTTAGACAAGATTAGCATTTGAGGTAAAAAGTTTGTAAATGTCGATTTTTTTAAATTAGACCCTTCTTCATCAGCTGGTATCTTTTGAGCCATTTGAAGCTGCATATAAACTGCATTTTGGAAGTTAAACTTGGGGGCACCATTGAAATCCATTATATAGACAATTTCAAACATTTCATATATTTTCCTCAAGAAACATAATTTCTATCAACTGAAGAAAGAAAGACATGAATATCTTGGATGACAAAGGGGTGAGTAAATTATCTGTAAATTTTTGTTATGGAAGTGGACTTCTCCTTTAAGGCATCAGTCATATTTGTGATCAGCGAACCCTCAGGCACAAGTTTACTGTGCATCTGCAACGCTAGTTATGTGCATGCCCAGTATTGTGGCATCTTATAATACTCTTACTGTAAGTGACCCATTTCAAAACACTTATGTTAAGTCCTACGTCATACATCGCATCGTGATATGAACTGCAAGAGTCATTATGCATTCTTCGTAAGTGGCGGTGTAAGCTGGATGTTTTGCTTTATGAGGTTTTAATATAGATAGTTTTCTTACACAAATGCACCGATTTGCATCAGAAGACCTTTTGTAACCCCCCAGAGCTGTGTGGAGCAGTTGTATTAAGGATAGATTGGCTTGTTTGAGCTTCAAAATCTCATCTTCCATTCACACCCATTAAAAGCTTGGAAGAGCCAGGCTAAATTTTAATATAACTCAGATTACGTTCATCTCAAATAAGAAAGTCATATACACCTAGGATGGCTTGATGGTAAGTAAATCATGGGGTAATTTTCAATTTGGGGTGAACTATTCATTAATTTAGCTTATTGCAAAGCAAACATAGTTGTTCAGACAGCAACTGATAACAATAAAGCATGAAACCAACCTGAGGGACGTCGCACTGAGGAAGTATGGATTTGTGACATTGCAGATGGGACAGCAGACTTCATCTTTTCAATCCCCTTATTCAAAAAATCACACTCATCTTTAAGCAAGGTGATCTCTGCATTAAGAGCGGCAATCTTAGCTTTAAAAGAAAGAAAGAACAGATAGAGGTTTAATTTCTTTACCTGCTCTATTCTAAGACTTATAATTTGACCACTTTCCTTTTCAAAACATGTGATTCAAGAACTAATCATCAATGGCATTGTAACATTTTGATTAAATGTACATGATATGTCCAAACACAATTCAGCCGTTACATTGGAGCAAGTGTCTTGTACCTAATTTGTCAACAATCCTTTTGCATTGTAAATAAATAACAGAATTATATATGCATAATTACAAAGTTGTGAATGCACTGCATCATAGACTGTATTTAAGTAAATATAGCCCATCTATAGGTTGCACTATAAGGAACATAAGGGGGCCGAAAAGTTAGCCATTGCAGGTAACTAGCATAGAATATGTTGGTAAAAATAATTAATAGGAAAAAAATCGTGCAGTATTGTGAAAGGTACTTCCCGATCTTACACTTAAATGTGCTATCATCTTTGCCTGAAACAGTGGTGGTCATGCTGCTACCACACGTGGCTTCAGTAGTGTTTTCATCCACG
>NC_133374.1:37277609-37379428 GCF_049309525.1 Garra rufa
TATATATAATAAAACAAAATAATAATAATAATTATATTTTATATTTATATTATATTTATATTATATATATATAATTTTTTTTAATTATTATTAATAATAATAAAAATAGTAACAGATCAGATAAGTGTGAATTAGAATGAGATTGCATATCATTTTGAAACTGGTCAATTTTTAAGTTATGCAAAGATGGACATGACATTCGATAATTAAAAAAAAAGTATAACAATTTTCGTGTGCGTGTGTGTTTGTCTTTATCTTCCACAGTCATGGGCAAGTTAATGACAGAACTGCAATACAAAACAGGGAAAGGGGGAAGGAAGTTGATTACATGGTTGCAGAAAAAAAGGCTGCTTGCACCTAAGATGAAGTGCCCTGTGTGTAAGCACCACATGAAAATCTCAAAGACAGGCTCTACAAAACTTGGTTATAGGTGGTAAGTGTATAATTTTTGTAAATATTTTTAGTTGATAATTCATGTTAGTCATTTTTCATGTATGTTTTATAATGGGTTTCCAGCTAATTGTTTTTGACTTTGGTAATTTATTTTTCTGGTTTAAGACATGCTTAAATTAGGAAGAAAGTTTAATTTAATCTTAATTTCTAAGACCCTTTATGGTTAATGTCCAGTGAAGTAGTGATTTAAATGTGGGTCCATGAGTGAATTGTACAATAGTACTTATTTTCAGGGGTCAAAAACTGAAAAAAAAATTAAGTTGATCCTACAGATTTATGAGGGTCCTAATGTGACTCTATATTCAAATTTACATGTCAGATTTGATATAACTAGGATCAATTGATAACACTGGTTAAAGTATGAGCAGTGTGAAGGTAAAATAAGATAACCCAGGATCCCAGGGCTTATAATTATTCAAATGTATGAGAGCTAATTTGCTAAATGTAAAGTCATATTGATATATCTTTAATACTTGTTGAGCTAAAATCACACACAATTGTGGAAAAACTAAGTATTTATGATGCTCACCAGACAGGAATGTGCTATGCAGTTATTTTTATAGAAGGGAACAAGATGCATTTGCAGTTTCAACATTATTTGTTTTTCATACATTTTTCAGACAAAAAAGTGTCATTCAAAACAGACAGCACTGTGTTAGGGATAGAGAGTCAAAAACGTAGTATTGCAGGGGATTTTATTTATTATTATTTAAATTCACATAGAAAATGCAGAAATCAAAACTACAAACGAAATTATAAATCCAGGAGAAGATCAACAAGGTTTAAGTTAGTTTAAAAAGTTTGAAAAGTTTTAAGTTTGATGGTTTTTTCAGTCTGAAATGGTTTGAAGTTTAAAGTAGTTTTAAAAGCTTCAAGTTACATGCTAATGTTCTCAGAGTGGTTGCTAGGGTGTTTCTATGTGGTTGCTAGGGTACTCTGGGTGGTTGTTAAGGTGTTGCTATGCAGTTGCTAGGGTACCTGGGGTGGTTGTTAAGGTGTTGCTATGCGGTTGCTAGGGTACCTGTGGTGGTTGCTAGGGTGTTGCTATGTGGTTACTAGGGTACCCAAATGGGTTACTAGCATGATTAGCATATTGTTAGCATGATATAGATAGATAGACCAGATCAGTGTGAAGATCTCAGAATAAAAATTATAATAATAACAATAATAATAATAATAATAATTAGTTTAAATAGCAGATCTGTAAGTTGGCTTTCTCAAGCCAACTTAACAACACTTGCACTCTTTTTGCTACCGTTGAGCAAAAAGAAACCCCCTTGATAGCAACATTTTGGAAGAAACAGTACAGCACCTCAAATCATCAACCTGCCACCTTGACACACTTCCCACATCTTTTGTAAAAAGTGTGCTTAACTGTTTATAAGCAGATCTCTTAGAAGTGGTGAACACCTCACTTCTTTCTGGGACTTTTCCAAACTCCCTGAAAACTGCAGCTGTTAAGCCTCTTCTGAAAAAGAGCAATCTTGATAACACTATATTGAGCAACTATAGACCAATATCAAATCTACCGTTTATAGGCAAGATTACTGAAAAGGTTGTTTTTAATCAGCTGAACCACTACATAAACTCAAATGGATACCTGGACCATTTCCAATCTGGTTTCAGACAACATCATAGTACAGAGACAGCACTTATAAAGATAATTAATGATATTCGCCTAAATTCTGGTTCTGGCAA
Organism: Garra rufa; assembly: GCF_049309525.1. Classification (NCBI taxonomy): domain Eukaryota; kingdom Metazoa; phylum Chordata; class Actinopteri; order Cypriniformes; family Cyprinidae; genus Garra; species Garra rufa. The sequence continues at coordinate 37,279,761 of NC_133374.1, forward strand.
AATATCATTGCTGGTATTTCTAGATCTCAGTGCTGCATTTGACACTGTCGATCATAACATTCTTCTAGATAGACTGGAAAACTGGGTCGGGCTTTCTGGGATGGTTCTCAAATAGTTCAGGTCGAAGGGAGAGGCTATTATGTGAGTATAGGAGAACATAAGTCTAAGTGGACGTCCATGACATGCGGAGTCCCACAAGGCTCAATTCTAGCGCCGCTGTTGTTCAGCCTGTATATGCTCCCACTAAGTCAAATAATGAGAAAAAATCAAATAGCATATCACAGCTATGCAGATGATACCCAGATCTACCTAGCCTTATCGCCAAATGACTACAGCCCCATTGACTCTCTCTGCCAATGCATTGATGAAATTAACAGTTGGATGTGCCAAAACTTTCTTCAGTTAAACAAGGAGAAAACAGAAGTCATTACATTTGGAAACAAAGATGAAGTTCATAAGGTAAATGCATACCTTGTTGTTAGGGGTTAAAAAAATAAAAAATCAAGTCAAGAATCTGGGTGTGATTCTGGAGTCAGACCTCAGTTTCAGTAGCCATGTCAAAGCAGTAACTAAATCAGCATACTATCATCTTAAAAACATTGCAAGAATTAGATGTTTTGTTTCCCGTCAAGATTTGGAGAAACTTGTTCATGCCTTTATCACCAGCAGGGTGGACTATTGTAATGGTCTCCTCACCGGCCTTCCCAAGAAGACCATTAGACAGCTGCAGCTCATACAGAACGCTGCTGCCAGGATTCTGACTAGAACCAAAAAATCAGAGCATATTACACCAGTCCTTAGGTCCTTACACTGGCTTCCAGTTATGTTTAGGATAGATTTTAAAGTACTTTTACTTGTTTATAAAGCACTCAATGGCCTAGGACCTAAATACATTGCAGACATGCTCACTGAATATAAACCTAACAGACAACTCAGATCACTAGGATCAAGTCAGTTAGTAATATCAAGGGTTCACACAAAACAAGGGGAATCCGCTTTTAGCTATATGCCGCCCGCAGTTGGAATCAGCTTCCAGAAGAGATTGTCACGGATTGGTCAGGTTCCACACCCACTGTCACGCCCAGATCACCCTCACCTGAGTATTGAATCACGGACACCTGCACGCAATCATCAGCATCACTATAAAACAGCACTCCACACACCACTCATTGTCCGGGCTCGTTCTAGCGAAAGCGGACTGCTAGTGTCTCTCTACGAGTCTCACTATCTGAAAACTTACCTTATTGAACTTACCTGAACTCTGTCTCATTCCAGTCTTCCCAGTTCCAGTCTTCTGTGTCTTCCCAGTTCCAGTCGTCAGTGGTGTGTGGCCGTAAGCTGACTTCCACGTCAGCGGAGGATTGTGGATTCACGGACTCTTCGGTATTCCTCCTTGAGTCGTTCTTGGAATCCTCCCGTCTCGCCACCTACAAAGAAAAGGATCAGTTATTCACTTCACGTCTCAACCCGGCTCGAAAACCTTCCTCTCTAGTCATACTCACCATCACAAGATCTCCTCTCACCTCCGGCACTGCTGCTTTTAGAAATAAACATCACCTGTATTATACTTACCTTGTCCCGTCTGCTTCATAACAGAGATCAGATGTGCTAATACATTAGACACATTTAAATGCAGACTCAAAACTCATCTGTTCAGTTGTGCATTTATTGAATGAGCACTGTGCTACGTCCGAACAGATTGCACTGTCATTCTTAACTGTTATTAATTAAGTTGGCTTGGGAAAGCCAACTTACTGAAATCCTATTTAAACTTATTATTCTTCTTCTTCTTCTTCTTCTTATTTTTCTGGCCGAAAAAATTTTGGACACCTACTCCTCCTAGACCGTTCAAGCTACATACTCCAAACTCGGGTCAGATCTTCATACTGTTCAGACTTAGTGTGCTATATCTTTTCAGACTGGTTTGAGTTATGGTTTTCTTAAAAATTAATATTAAAAATCATAAAAAGGTCCCATAGACTTTCATTGACCAAAAGTCCATGTCTGTTTGAACTATGTTTAATGTAAACTGCTAGAAGCCATTGATACTCAATTAAGCTTTAAACTATCTATCAATCAATCAATCAATCAATCAATCAATCAATCAATCTATCTATCTATCTATCTATCTATCTATCTATCTATCTATCTATCTATCTATCTATCTATCTATCTATCTATCTTCATACCTTATCTATCTATCTATCTATCTATCTATCTATCTATCTATCTATCTATCTATCTTCAAACCTTATCTATCTATCTATCTATCTATCTATCTATCTATCTATCTATCTATCTATCTATCTATCTATCTATCTATCTATCTATCTTCAAACCTTATCTATCTATCTATCTATCTATCTATCTATCTATCTATCTATCTATCTATCTATCTTCAAACCTTATCTATCTATCTATCTATCTATCTATCTATCTATCTATCTATCTATCTATCTATCTATCTATCTATCTATCTATCTACAAACCGTATCTATCTATCTATCTATCTATCTATCTGCTAAAATCATGCAAGCGACTTGCTAGTAATGTTAAAATCATGCTAGCGACTTGCTAGTCATGCTAAATAATGCTAAAATCATGCTAGCGACTTGCTAGTCATGCTAAATAATGCTAAAATCATGCTAGCGACTTGCTAGTCGTGCTAAAATCATGCTAGCGACTTTGCTAGTCATGCTAAAATAATGCTAAAATCATGCTAGCGACTTGCTTGTCGTGCTAAAATCATGCTAGCGACTTTGCTAGTCATGCTAAAATAATGCTAAAATCATGCTAGCGACTTGCTAGTCATGCTAAAATCATGCTAGCGACTTGCTAGTCGTGCTAAAATCATGCTAGCGACTTGCTAGTCATGCTAAAATAATGATAAAATCATGCTAACGACTTGCTAGTCATGCTAAAATCATGCTAGCGACTTACTAGTCGTGCTAAAATCAGGCTAGCGACTTTCTAGTCGTGCTAAAATCATGCTAGCGACTTGCTAGTCGTGCTAAAATCATGCTAGCGACTTGCTAGTCATGCTAAAATCATGCTAGCGACTTGCTAGTCGTGCTAAAATCATGCTAGCGACTTGCTAGTCGTGCTAAAATCATGCTAGCGACTTTGCTAGTCATGCTAAAATAATGTTAAAATCATGCTAGCGACTTGCTAGTCATGCTAAAATAATGTTAAAATCATGCTAGCAAATTGCTAGTCATGCTAAAATCATGCTAGAGACTTGCTAGTCATGCTAAAATCAGGCTAGCGATTTGCTAGTCATTTTTAAAATCATGCTAGCGACTTGCTAGTCTTGCTAAAATCATGCTAGCGACTTGCTAGTCATGCTAAAATCATGCTACCGACTTGCTAGTCATGCTAGAATCATGCTAGCGACTTTGCTAGTCATGCTAAAATAATGCTAAAATCATGCTAGCGACTTGCTAGTCATGCTAAAATCATGCTAGCGACTTGCTAGTCGTGCTAAAATCATGCTAGCGACTTGCTAGTCATGCTAAAATAATGATAAAATCATGCTAGCGACTTGCTAGTCATGCTAAAATCATGCTAGCGACTTACTAGTCATGCTAAAATCAGGCTAGCGACTTGCTAGTCATGTTTAAAATCATGCTAGCGACTTGCTAGTCATGTTTAAAATCATGCTAGCGACTTGCTAGTCTTGCTAAAATCATGCTAGCGACTGGCTAGTCATGCTAAAATCATGCTAGCGACTTGCTAGTCATGCTAGAATCATGCTAGTGACTTTGCTAGTCATGCTAAAATAATGGTAAAATCATGCTAGCGACTTGCTAGTCGTGCTAAAATCATGCTAGCGACTTGCTTGTCGTGCTAAAATCATGCTAGCGACTTGCTAGTCATGCTAAAATAATGCTAGTGCCTTGCTAGTCGTGGTGAAATCATGCTAGCGACTTGCTAGTCTTGTTATAATCATGTTAGCGACTTGTTAGTCATGGAAAAATCATGCTAGCGACTTGCTAGTCATGCTAAAAATCATGTTAGCGACTTGCTAGTCTTGCTTAAATAATGCTAGAGACTTGCTAGTCTTGCTAAAATCATGCTAGCGACTTGCTAGTCATGCTAATATCATGTTAGGGACTTGCTAGTTATGCTAGAATCATGCTAGCGACTTTGCTAGTCATGCTAAAATAATGCTAAAATCATGCTAGCGACTTGCTAGTCATGCTAAAATCATGCTAGCGACTTGCTGGTCGTGCTAAAATCATGCTAGCAACTTGCTAGTCATGCTAAAATCATGCTAGCGACTTGCTAGTCATGCTAAAATCATGCTAGCAACTTGTTAGTCATGGTAAAATCATGCTAGCGACTTGCTAGTCATGCTAAAAATCATGTTAGCGACTTGCTTGTCTTGCTTAAATAATGCTAGCGACTTGCTAGTCTTGATAAAATCATGCTAGCGACTTGCTAGTCATGCTAGAATCATGTTAGCGACTTTGCTAGTCATGCTAAAATAATGCTAAAATCATGCTAGCAACTTGCTAGTCGTGCTAAAATCATGCTAGCGACTTGCTAGTCGTGCTAAAATCATGCTAGCGACTTGCTAGTCATGCTAAAAATCATGTTAGCGACTTGCTAGTCTTGCTTAAAAAATGCTAGCGACTTGCTAGTCTTGCTAAAATCATGCTAACGACTTGCTATTCATGCTAATATCATGCTAGCGACTTGCTAGTCTTGATAAAATCATGCTAGCGACTTTGCTAGTCATGCTAAAATAATGCTAAAATCATGCTAGCGACTTGCTAGTCGTGCTAAAATCATGCTAGCGACTTGCTAGTCGTGCTAAAATCATGCTAGCGACTTGATAGTCATGCTAAAATCATGCTAGCGACTTGTTAGTCATGCTAAAAATCATGTTAACGACTTGCAAGTCTTGCTTAAATAATGCTAGCAGCCGCATAGCAACCACATAGCAACACCTTAGCAACCACCCTGGGTACCTTAGCAACAGCATAGCAACACCTTAGCATCTATTCACATTCAAACTATTTATATCTTCTAACTATTTATATCTATAAATCTATCTATTTTCAAACTATTTATATCTATCTAGCCTATCTATCTTCAAACTTTATTAATCAAACTAAAACTATTTCAAACTGAAAACCTTTAAACTTTCTTTAAACTAAAAGCTTTTAAAACTACTTAAAACTTATTGGCTAGGCTTTCTCAAGCCAACTTAAAGTTTGCTAACAAACTTTTTATCTAGTTTTAAATAAATGTTTTAATCATTTTAAATGTTCATAACTTTTTAGTTTTTATTGTTGTGATTATTATTATTTTTTTATGATTATTTTAACTGCTCTTATGTACAGCACTTTTAATTACCATTGTGTATGAAATGTGCTATATAAATAAACTTGCCTTGCCTATCATTCACACTTTTCTTAGTGTAAAAGGAAATTTATATACAAACTGTTTTAGTCACATATGCCAAATCTGAGCTAAATTTCCTTTTACACTAAGAAAAGTAAAGTTCCACTGTGAATGATAGGCAAGGCAAGTTTATTTACATACACATACACAATGGTAATTAAAAGTGCTGTAATTAAGTTGGCTTGGGAAAGCCAACTTACTGAAATCCTATTTAAACTTATTCTTCTTCTTCTTCTTCTTCTTCTTCTTCTTCTTCTTCTTCTTCTTCTTCTTCTTCTTCTTTTTCTGAGCGGAAAATTTTTGGACTCCTACTCCTCCTAGACCGTTCAAGCTACATACTCCAAACTCGAGTCAGATCTTCATACTGTTCAGACTTAGTGTGCTATATCTTTTCAGACTGTTTTGAGTTATGGTTTTCTTAAAAATTAATATTAAAAATCATAAAAAGGTCCCATAGACTTTCATTGACCAAAAGTCCATGTCTGTTTGAACTATGTTTAATGTAAACTGCTAGAAGCCATTGATACTCAATTAAGCTTTAAGCTATCTATCTATCTATCTATCTATCTATCTATCTATCTATCTATCTATCTATCTATCTATCTATCTATCTATCTATCTATCTATCAGTCTATCTATCAGTCTATCTATCTATCTATCTATCTATCTATCTATCTATCTATCTATCTATCTATCTATCTATCAGTCTATCTATCTATCTATCTATCTATCTATCTATCTATCTATCTATCTATCTATCTATCTATCTATCTATCTATCTATCTATCTATCTATCTATCTATCTTCAAACCTTATCTATCTATCTATCTATCTATCTATCTATCTATCTATCTATCTATCTATCTATCTTCAAACCGTATCTATCTATCTATCTATCTATCTATCTATCTATCTATCTATCTATCTATCTATCTATCTTCAAACCTTATCTATCTATCTATCTATCTATCTATCTATCTATCTATCTATCTATCTTCAAACCTTATCTATCTATCTATCTATCTATCTATCTATCTATCTATCTATCTATCTTCAAACCTTATCTATCTATCTATCTATCTATCTATCTATCATCTATCTATCTATCTATCTATCTATCTATCTATCTATCTATCTATCTATCTATCTATCTTCAAACCTTATCTATCTATCTATCTATCTATCTATCTATCTATCTATCTATCTATCTATCTATCTATCTATCTATCTATCTATCTATCTTCAAACCTCATCTATCTATCTATCTATCTATCTTACTAGTCATGCTAAAATCATGTTAGCGACTTGCTAGTCATGTTAAAAATCATGCTAGCGACTTGCTAGTCTAGCTAAAATCATGCTAGCGACTTGCTAGTCATGCTAAAATAATGCTAGCGCCTTGCTAGTCGTTCTGAAATCATGCTAGCGACTTGCTAGTCTTGTTAAAATCAAGCTAGCGACTTGTTAGTCATGCTAAAATCATGCTAGCGACTTGCTAGTCATGCTAGAATCATGCTAGCAACTTGCTAGTCATGCTAAAATAATGCTAGCGACTTGCTAGTCATGCTAAAATCATGCTAGTGACTTGCTAGTCGTGCTAAAATCATGCTAGCGACTTGCTAGTCATGCTAAAATCATGCTAGCGACTTGCTAGTCATGCTAAAATAATGCTAAAATCATGCTAGCGACTTGCTAGTCATGCTAAAAAAAGGATAAAATCATGCTAGCGACTTGCTAGTCATGTTAAAATCATGCTAGCGACTTGCTAGTCATGCTAAAATCAGGCTAGCGACTTGCTAGTCATGTTTAAAATCATGCTAGCGACTTGCTAGTCTTGCTAAAATCATGCTAGCGACTTGGTAGTCATGTTAAAATCATGCTAGCGACTTGCTAGTCATGCTAGAATCATGCTAGCGACTTTGCTAGTCATGCTAAAATAATGCTAAAATCATGCTAGCGACTTGCTAGTCATGCTAAAATCATGCTAGCGACTTGCTAGTCGTGCTAAAATCATGCTAGCGACTTGCTAGTCATGCTAAAATCATGCTAACGACTTGCTAGTCATGCTAAAATCAGGCTAACGACTTGCTAGTCATGTTTAAAATCATGCTAGCGACTTGCTAGTCTTGCTAAAATCATGCTAGAGACTTGCTAGTCATGCTAGAATCATGCTAGCGACTTGTTAGTCATGGTAAAATCATGCTAGCGATTTGCTAGTCATGCTAAAAATCATGTTAGCGACTTGATAGTCTTGCTTAAATAATGCTAGCGACTTGCTAGTCTTGCTAAAATCCTGCTAGCGACTTGCTAGTCATGCTAGAATCATGCTAGCGACTTGCTAGTCATGCTAAAATAATGCTAGCGACTTGCTAGTCATGCTAAAATCATGCTAGTGACTTGCTAGTCGTGCTAAAATCATGCTAGCGACTTGCTAGTCATGCTAAAATCATCCTAGCGACTTGCTAGTCATGCTAAAATCATGCTAGCGACTTGCTAGTCATGCTAAAATAATGCTAAAATCATGCTTGCGACTTGCTAGTCATGCTAAAAAAATGATAAAATCATGCTAGCGACTTGCTAGTCATGTTAAAATCATGCTAGCGACTTGCTAGTCATGCTAAAATCAGGCTAGCGACTTGCTAGTCATGTTTAAAATCATGCTAGCGACTTGCTAGTCTGGCTAAAATCATGCTAGCAACTTGCTGGTCATGCTAAAATCATGCTAGCGACTTGCTAGTCATGCTAGAATCATGCTAGCGACTTTGCTAGTCATGCTAAAATAATGCTAAAATCATGCTAGCGACTTGCTAGTCATGCTAAAATCATGCTAGCGACTTGCTAGTCGTGCTAAAATCATGCTAGCGTCTTGCTAGTCATGCTAAAATCATGCTAGCGACTTGCTAGTCATGCTAAAATCAGGCTAGCGACTTGCTAGTCATGTTTAAAATCATGCTAGCGACTTGCTAGTCTTGCTAAAATCATGCTAGCGACTTGCTAGTCATGCTAGAATCATGCTAGCGACTTTGCTAGTCATGCTAAAATAATGCTAAAATCATGCTAGCGACTTGCTAGTTGTGCTAAAATCATGCTAGCGACTTGCTAGTCATGCTAAAATCATGCTAGCGACTTGCTAGTCATGCTAAAATCATGCTAGCGACTTGTTAGTCATGGTAAAATCATGCTAGCGACTTGCTAGTCATGCTAAAAATCATGTTAGCGACTTGCTAGTCTTGCTTAAATAATGCTAGCGACTTGCTAGTCTTGCTAAAATCATGCTAGCGACTTGCTAGTCATGCTAGAATCATGCTAGCGACTTGCTAGTCATGCTAAAAATCATGTTAACGACTTGCTAGTCTTGCTTAAATAATGCTAGCAACCGCATAGCAACACCTTAGCAACCACCGTGGGTACCTTAGCAACCGCATAGCAACACCTTAGCATCTATTCACATTCAAACTATTTATATATTCTAACTATTTATATCTATAAATCAATCTATTTTCAAACTTTATTAATCAAACTAAAACTATTTCAAACTGAAAACCTTTAAACTTTATTTAAACTAAAAGCTTTTAAAACTACTTAAAACTTACTGGCTAGGCTTTCTCAAGCCAACTTAAAGTTTGCTAACAAACTTTTTATCTAGTTACCATTACAGCTGATGTGCGTCATTTCTGTTGTTTATGTACATTTTAAGCATTATGAAATATAATGTTTTTGTTGATAATTTATTTAATCTTTCCAAAGGAGATGTAGAAGAAGATGCCATAGGGAAATTTCAAAATCACTTAAGATTGGTTCAATCTTTGAGGGTTCACACATGGAACTTTCGCAGTGGCTCAGGACAATGCAAAAGTCAGTTTATGTAATTTTTTCATTTATATATATTTTTGTATATATTGAGTTAAATGTATTATTTTATCGTTTGTGAAAATATTCTGTTCTATTTTCTATTTGAGATCATTTCAGTTTAGTGAATCTCAGTACCGTGAGACACATAGCTAAGTTTAACACTCATCAAATAACTTTTCCAACAATCATTGGATATATTGTGTAATGTAGCATCTTTTTAAATGATGTCATCATTTACTCACTAAAACATGAATAAATGTATTTGTTCTGCTATACACAAAGGAAGATATTAGTACTTCCATAGTAGATGTTTTTACTACTATGACAGTAAATGTGGCATAAGAATCTGTTTGGTTACTGACATTCTTTCAAATATCTTCCTTTGTGTAGAGCAGAACAATTCAATTTATACAGCTTCGGAAACACCTTAGGGTGAATAAATGAATGATGCAATTTCATTTTTTTTTAAATATTTTTATATTTTTTAAATGATGACAAAATTTTCATTTTTGGGTGAACTATCCCTTGATGGTTATATGGTTTTGACTATGTGGCTATATATCTAATATATGGTTTAACACCATTTTAAATGGCCAGTTTTGCTCAAGGTCTCAGGAAAAGACATATCGACTTGATTGAGGAAGGGACTGCTGGAAGTAGTTCATCAATTACACGCATATATGATACTCTTCGCCACTGCTGTGTCACTGCAATTAAAAGACTTGAGAGAAAAAAAAAAGATGAGGATTGGTGGAAGACGTGCTTTTGTCGTCATTGATGAAAGTAAATTCCGCCACAAAAGAAAGGTACAACTTTGAATGGCTTATACTGTTGAGATTACAATCAAGAATAAAAATAATTAAGATATTAAAGTAATTAATAATAACATGGTTGCATCATTTTGATTTGACTATGTGTAGTACAACCGTGGAAGATTTGGGAGAACATGGCAAAGGAAACATTCGTGGGTCTTTGGAATGCTGGAGGTGCGTGCCACACATCGAAGACCAATATTGAAGCTGGTCAAACACCGCTCCAGAAGGAATCTGCTACCCATCATACGAAAGTATGTAAGATCTGGGAGTCAAATTCTAAGCGATTGCTGGAGGGCATATGACACCGTGCAGCAGCAAGGTTACATTCATTATCAGGTGAACCACCGACGACACTTTATCCATCCACACTCAGGCGCCCACACCCAGCACATGGAGCGAGCATGGCGCACATACAAAGAAAACATATATAGGTACAGGGGAAACCGCACCAAACATTCATTGAGAAGAAATCTTTGTCTCATTGAGTGGAACTACTGGCTTGGTAAGAATCACAGACATGGACCCATTGGACGCTTAATTCATGACATCAAAAAAGTATATACATTTAAATGAAATAAGAGAGACTTTGGTCATTACCATAAGAAAGTTATTCTTTGTGTACTGTTCTCTGTTATCATTACACATTCATGTATGATAAAAAAAAAAAAATTAAAAGTGAATAAGTTTTAGACTTTTACCTTTGGAAAATTTAAGTGATTTTTGTCTTGGATGTTACAATGCAGAATTATTGGTTGTAAGTTACCCATTATTAAACACACTGTTCAATTGTCATCATTGTGGTTGATGTATTTTATGTTTTCCAATGTTTTTCAAAATGTTGTTTTGTGCATAATGCAGGTGTCACACCCTCAGCACGTTCCCTCAGCCCCAATCACCGTGATCCATCACCAACCAGCCAATCACCACTGCACCACACCCGTGAACCATCACCAGAGTTCTAATCACCCACACCTGGAATCGCAATCAGCACTCCCTTTATATACTCACCTCTGCCATTCACTCACCGGCTGGAATCATAGTTACATGGACACCTCTCCTTGGATCTTCTCCTCCTTCTCTCGATTCTCCTGTGCTCCTCTCGGACTGCATCTGGATCAACCTGTGAAACATACGTTAACCACTTTAAGGGAAGTGACTGTTACTCTTGCTGGCGATTGCCTAAGAACTTGTGTTTACCTTATCGAACTGTGTTTGATGACTCGGATCCCGAAGTCTATACTCACCTGTTTGAAGTGTGCATGTCTGTAAATAAACACCTTGAAATCTACTTACCCTCTCCTTATGTGTGTGGTCGTGACAGGATTCCAGCCCGAAGAATTCCTACAGCTCGCTCATGGAGGCGTCAACGTCATCAGCCACTGCTTCTCCCGATCCATTCGCCGAAATGGTGAATGCCCTCCGTCAATCTCTGCAATCTGTTCCCCTTGCGACCAGAGCTAACACCACGACGATCTCCAACACGCCCATCTCTCGCCCCCTGAATTATTCCGGCGACCCAGGCGGATGTGATGGTTTCCTCCTTCAAAGCTCTCTCTACATTAAAGCGAATGCTCACCATTTCCCTAACGAAGTCTCCAAAATCTCCTTCATGGTTTCACTTCTCACTGGACCGGCACTTCAATGGGCCAATGCGCTCTGGGAATCAAGGAGTCCAGCGCTAGCTTCACACCATGCATTCACCTCGCACTTCAAGGAAGTGTTCGGAGCCGCTCTCACACCCCTCTCAGTGCACGATGAACTCATCACTCTGCGTCAGGGTACAACCAGCATACACGAGTACACCTTGCGCTTCCGCTCTCTAGCAGCCCATAGTGGTTGGAATCAGATTGCTCTCCTGGCGGCTTATCGTCAAGGGCTCAAGCCACAAATTCGCCAACATATGGTCATCTATGAGGATAATGTACCGCTAGAGACTTTTATCAAGAAAGCTACTAGTGTCTCGCAGCACCTCTCTGCCTGTCCCTCTACATTGTCTGTGGCTAGTTCTCTCCCATGCAGAGCTCCATCACCCCAGCGAGACTGTGAAGAACCCATGATCACAGATTCTTATCATCTGGATCCTGCAGAGCGGAAACGTCGCATTGATAACCGTCTGTGCCTATATTGCGGAGAAGCCTCCCATCTCATCAACGTCTGCCCAGTTCGACCACCTTGTCCAATGGTGAGTACAGTAGCCATTTCTCCTGCCATATCTCACTTACCCCGTATTACTGCAAGCCTAACTGTGAACTCTCGTACTCTCCCCATACATTTTCTTGTGGATTCTGGAGCGGCTGGCAACTTTATCTCCTCACATTTCATTACCAAGCATCAAATTCCCACCGTTAAAAATGAGATCAAATATCGCATCATTACCATTCAGAACTCACCATTGGGCGACGGTAAAATCACCCGACGCACCAAAGAGGTAACAATAATTTCTCCACATGACCATCGTGAAAAATTAACCCTTCTCGTACTTCCCCGAGCAAATGTGGACGTCATCCTGGGCAGACCATGGCTAGCAGAACATCAGCCTCACATCGACTGGAGCACAGGAGAAATCCTAAGCTGGAGTGCAGGATGCCAGAACCACGGATACCGTTCTCCCTCGTCTGCTTCACAGCAACCTCGTCCCGCTGTTTCCCTCAATGCAACCACCATAGAGAGCCCCAACACTCATTCCACAGTCACCATTCCCACCATCTATCAATCCTTTTCAGACGTCTTCAGCAAGGAACGAGCCACTCAACTACCACCTCACCGGCCCTGGGACTGTAGTATCGACCTACTGTAGCCATGAATGACTACATCCAAGAGGCACTCCAACAAGGGTTCATCAGACCTTCCACGTCCCCAGCAGCGTCCAGTTTCTTCTTTGTCCCGAAGAAGGATGGAGGGCTCCGACCCTGCATAGACTATCGGGTACTGAATGAAGCTACAGTAAAGTTTGCCTATCCACTTCCACTAGTTCCAGCAGCTCTAGAGGAGTTACGAGAGGCCCGCATCTTTACCAAGCTCGACCTCCGCAGTGCCTACAACCTGATCCGTATCCGAGAAGGGGACGAGTGGAAGACCGCCTTCATTACCCCGACTGGACACTATGAATATCAGGTGATGCCCTACGGCCTGGCCAACAGTCCATCCATATTTCAAAACTTCATGAATGAAATCTTCCGTGACTTCCTCCATCGTTTTACCATCATCTACATTGATGATATCCTGATCTACTCACGAAACCTAGAAGAACACCACGACCATGTTCGCCAGGTCCTTCAACGTCTCCGCAAATACCAACTCTACCTGAAACAGGAGAAATGCGAGTTCCATCGACCCACCGTCTCCTTCCTCGGATACGTGATCTCTGCGGAGGGAGTTCGTATGGAGCCTGGTAAGGTAGATGCAGTAACCACCTGGGCGGAACCCAAATCGGTAAAAGAACTCCAACGCTTCTTGGGCTTCGCCAACTTTTACCGCCGCTTTATTAAGAATTATAGTCTCCTCTCAGCACCTCTTACCTCTCTCTTGAAGGGAGGACGCAAGGTACTTCAATGGACCCCTGAAGCTCAACAAGCCTTCGACCACCTTAAGCTCATGTTTACATCAGCGCCCATACTTCAACATCCTGACCCGTCGAAGGCCTTCATAGTGGAAGTGGATGCGGCAGACGTAGGCGTCGGAGCCGTTCTATCACAATGGTCTGGTGAACCCCAATCCCTCCATCCGTGTGCGTACTACTCCAAAAAACTCACCCCAGCTGAACGGAACTACGGAATAGGTGATCGTGAGTTGCTGGCCATTAAGTTGGCCCTCGAAGAGTGGCGGCACTGGTTAGAGGGAGCCCAATATCCCTTCACCGTGATAACCGATCATAAAAACCTCCAGTACCTCCAGCAAGCCAAGAGATTGAATGCACGCCAAGCACGCTGGTCACTATTCTTTGCACGCTTCAACTTCCAAATCACCTATCAACCCGGTCACAAGAACATCAAGGCAGACGCATTATCCCGTATGTATTCACCTGATCCTACTGTTGACACACCTGACCCTGTTCTACCTCCATCTGTCTTTCTAGCACCTATCCAATGGCAACTTGATGAGGACATCCGGACCGCCACCTTCGAGGAACCTGCACCTCCTGAACTTCCTCCAGGCCGTACCTATGTCCCTAACAATCATCGGCTTCCGTTACTGGATAGTACGCACACGTCTCCTGGCTCAGGACACCCTGGCAGTAGGCGAACCCTCTCGCTCCTCCAGCAGAAGTATTGGTGGCCCAACATGACCAGGGACGTGGATCGGTACGTCCGGGGGTGCTCGGTCTGCGCCATCAACACCACACCCCGTCGTTTACCTGAAGGAAAGCTCCAACCATTGCCCATTCCCCGCCGACCCTGGACCCATCTAGGAGTGGACTTTGCCACGGATCTACCTCCCTCTCGAGGGTACACCACAATTCTTGTGGTTGTTGATCGTTTCTCTAAAGCCTGTAAACTAATCCCTCTCAAGGGTCTTCCCACAGCTCTAGAAACAGCTGAAGCATTGTTCCAGCATGTGTTCCGGAACTTCGGACTTCCTGAGGACATCGTATCCGACAGAGGGCCTCAATTCATTTCCAGGGTCTGGCGGGCGTTCTTCCAACTGCTGGGCACCTCAGTCAGCTTGTCATCTGGATACCACCCTCAAACAAACGGGCAGACCGAGCGGAAGATACAGGAGATCTCCCGTTACCTCCGGGCGTACTGCTCCCAACATCAAGATACCTGGAGCCAGTATCTACCGTGGGCTGAGTATGCACAAAATTCCCTCCGTCAGACATCTACTGGTTTAACCCCATTTCAATGTGTTCTAGGCTACCAACCTGCACTGTTCCCATGGACCGGAGAACCCTCCGAAGTGCCTGCGGTAGATCACTGGTTCCGGGTGAGCGAGAGGGTGTGGGACTCAGCCCATGTCCATCTCCAACGGGCAGTCCGGAGGCACACGGAGTACGCTAATCGCCACAGGTTACCTAATCCTGTTTACCTTCCTGGAGACCAGGTATGGCTCTCTACCCGGGACATCCGCCTCCGGCTGCCCTGTAAGAAGCTGAGTCCCCGCTACATAGGGCCATTCACCATCCACTCACAAATAAATCCCGTCACCTACCGGCTGAACTTACCTCCACGTTATCGGATCTCTCCCTCGTTTCACGTCTCCCTATTAAAACGTCACACTGATCCTCTGTTCCCTTCCTCAGCAGAACCGGAACCACCTCCTCCTCCAGACCAACCGGAAATCCTCAGTGACGACATCTACCAGGTCCAAGAGATCCTAGACTCCCGGCGGCGGAACGGCCAACTCCAGTACCTCGTGGACTGGGAGGGGTTCGGACCCGAGGAGAGATCGTGGGTACCCCGTGATGACATCTTGGACCCTGCTCTCCTCGAAGAGTTCCACCAACAGCACCCGGAACGCCCAGCTCCCCGAGGCCGAGGTCGTCCCCGTCGCCGCTCTCGGGTGCCAGGAGTCACCCGTGGAGGAGGGGGTAATGTCACACCCTCAGCACGTTCCCTCAGCCCCAATCACCGTGATCCATCACCAACCAGCCAATCACCACTGCACCACACCCGTGAACCATCACCAGAGTTCTAATCACCCACACCTGGAATCGCAATCAGCACTCCCTTTATATACTCACCTCTGCCATTCACTCACCGGCTGGAATCATAGTTACATGGACACCTCTCCTTGGATCTTCTCCTCCTTCTCTCGATTCTCCTGTGCTCCTCTCGGACTGCATCTGGATCAACCTGTGAAACATACGTTAACCACTTTAAGGGAAGTGACTGTTACTCTTGCTGGCGATTGCCTAAGAACTTGTGTTTACCTTATCGAACTGTGTTTGATGACTCGGATCCCGAAGTCTATACTCACCTGTTTGAAGTGTGCATGTCTGTAAATAAACACCTTGAAATCTACTTACCCTCTCCTTGTGTGTGTGGTCGTGACAGCAGGTTGTCTATTGTATATGCACAGTTTTGGCAACTATTTTTCAGTGGAAGGTGCAAAAGGCAGGTTGATTTGTTGCAACAATTACAAAAACAAAATAAGACTACCTCAGGAAAAAATATTTAAAACACATTAAATTAGATTAGTTTGTAAGTGATTCGTTTTTTCAGCACTGAATTACAATATTTAGATATGCATTACACATTTTTTAAAAACTGCAATTTACAATTTATAACTAGTAGAAGTGCATAATCAGAACAATTATATTAATTGACGATGTGTACTGGTAATTACTATTTAGTATGCAACACTTGTCTTTTTATGTCATGAAATGTTTAATATTAATGAATATATTAATGAATTTAATAAAAACATTGCAAGTTTGGCCTGTTAATTGTAATGCTTTTTCAACAGTAATTCAAACAACAACAAAAAATAGATAAAGCGAGCATAGAACGCAGTATCAACTGAGCCTTGTGAAACTCTGAATCCATTGCATCACTTCACAAAATGTTTCACTATTTTGAATCGCTCCAAACGAATCATGTATCGCAAATCATTTGGTTGAGAACGGGACTTCAAAGCACATATCGCGAATCTGAATCAAATGATTCGCGATACCCGCTTTAAATTTCTCCCGTTCTGACTGGAAGAAAATGAGAAAGAGATGCACCGAGAATCGTTTTATACTTAAATTGAATCGCGAGTCAAGTGAACATTCGCTCCATTGCTATAGAAACAGAAATCACGTGAAAGAAATGAATTTGTTTGCCCCCTACTGGATATTATATTACAATGGAAATGAAGAGGAACATTATTTCATTGCTTAGAGAGTCACAGATTCGTGGGGTAGGCCTAACAGTTGTGTGTGAGCGTGTGTGGGAAAACAACGAAGAAAACGAAGTAAGTGTAATCATAATAGCAAGTATTCCGGGTGGCAGTGGTAAGGCCGTGATCCCCATTCTCGGTAACAAAGAAATCGAAGATCTGAAAGGTAAGATGTTTTATAGAATGCGCATCGCTTGTGCTTTTAATTATGTGTGAAAAACTATATATATATTGAAGGAGTGGAAGTCGGAAGACATCATGGCCTTTTTACAAATTAATATCCTTATTAATTCTTACGCATTTTTAGTAGATGATCTAGCTCATAAATCTGTGTTTAACTCCTAATATAATTTGTTGTGTAATATTAGTAGTGGCTAGAAAGATGTCTTAATAGAAAATCACATGATGTTAGAATAAATTGTGCTCTGAATGAGATTTGTGCTTGTTGAAGTTTCTCTTTTCTCAGACACCCGAGGTCACACCTCAGGAGGTCAGGATGACCCTCCTGATTACGTGAGCAGTTGTGACCAAGACATCTGTGATCGGGACATCTATGACATGTGTTCTTGATAACTGATCAAATGCAAATCCCTTAGACTTGTATTAGTGAAATCCTGTTGATTTGGTTCTATTTTTCTAAGTGGCTAACTGTTAAGTGTGCGTGTATCAAGCCACACTGATAAAGAGTCTTGCCTGGCTAGGCAACCTTGACGATAGATAAGACCTCTGTGTGTGACTTTATGTGTGTGTTGAATATTTTCACACTTATCTAGGTTCTGGACCAATCCGGATCTTCCTAATCTATGTATTGACGTAATTAGCAACCTCTGTTAGAGTATAATTACTGGTGTTTTGAATATGTACGCAGAGCGGCCTACGAACTCCATAGAGAGTGTTGAAGCTGACTTCTGCTGATGAAACTGCAAACTATTTTCTTCAGTAAACATGACTTCGATTGATTGAATCTTTGACTCCTGGTTTTTGTTCATCATATCTGGTCCTTGGGTTTTTGCTGTAAATATCCCCTTACAGTAATGGTGGAGGATGCGCGGGCAAATTGTTCTTTGGTGATATCCCTGATCAATCAACAAGGTAGGAAGATTTGTAAAATTATTTCTGGTTAGGGATTGTCTGTGGTGGAAGGGGTGGGAGAAGGGAGAGTGATATAGAGACTCACTCAGACGTGAGTGGGTGACACCAGACTTAGTTGAATTTAGTTGGATTGGTAAACTGTTAAATTTGGTTGAATTGGTAAACTGGTGTCGTGGATTTGAGGTGACACCAGACTTAGGTGAACTTGGTGAATTATTAAACTGGTGTCATGAATTGAGGTACACCTGTAACATTAAGTTACATATGGTTTGGTATGGTGTACAAGTGCACACCTGTGATATTAATAGTAGACTTAGATTGAGAGGTGTGTAGTAGAAGTAGGTGCATTCTATTGGGGGATAAAAAGCACAGTCCAGTAGGGACAAAACGCATTCTCTAATTTGTGGCACTAAAGAGCCGTAAAGGCCAGATAGTGCATTTTGTGGCACTAAAGAGCTGTAAAGGCCAGATAGTGCATTCTGTGGCAATGAGAGCCGTAGAGATGAGATGTGCAGTCTGCAGTCTGTGCAGTCTGTTTTAAGTATATGAAATACTGAGAGAATGTAAGACGCTATAGAGGGGTTCTAGTCGTAAATCACTCAACCAACCCTCTATTCCTACCACCACAGACAGGGGTACCCCGAGCTTTAGCGATCAGGTCAGATCAGTTGGTTAGGGAACAGAATAACCAAAAAGTAGTGTTAAAAACAGGAATAGTAATACAATAAATGTGCACATCTATATATTAAGATATGTTAGGAAAAGGACTGGTTGATCTGGGATGTATCAGGAACAACCCCGAAAGAACTAAAAATGTTGTTTGTATGTTCCTAATTGGAATGGACCTATATGGAAATTCTGGAATATACTTTGCAGTTTCATCACGCAGACGTCAAGTGGAATTGGTAAGATCGCCGCCTCAATCTCTTGCTGCTATCATCTCTTTTGGTTTTTGGTTTGTGATAGAAATATGGCTGATAAATTAGGTAACTTGCTTAATCCTTATAGGAATAATGAAATAGAAGAGAACAGATGCTGTAAACAGCTCTGCTATGAAGCTCAAACCTTAGGGATATTCTCAGCCCAAGTTAAATGGTCAGTCTGGGCTTTGATTCTGATTGGGAAATTAAAACAACTTGATTGGCTACATACAAAGAAAGAACCATACAATGTATGTGCCTATTTTTAGAGGTGTAGAGTGGCTATTTGTTAAAAATAATCCCAGAATTAATTGAGTAATGATTTAATCTAATTCTTTGTACATAGAAGATTTTAAACGACAAAGAATGAAATCATAAATCTGTTTTAGTCCCTATTTAGTTGTTGTAAGCTCTGACAATGTATTTGACTGAATTCTGGGTTAGTAAAAACACTGTCTAGACACACAGTTAGGCATTAGCATTTTGGAAAAACTTTGAAGCTTATGTTTTGCTTTCAGAAGATAAGATTGCATTTGACTGCAGTGAAACAATTTGCTTATCTTGCGCTGTGTGGCTGAAGCTGTAAAAGTAACAGAGTCTTGTCCTGAGTTGAAATCAGTAATAACTGATGTTTGGACAAAAGACTAAATTTATTGTGGTATAGAAAATTTCAGCCACTCAGCATCA
This sequence comes from Garra rufa, assembly GCF_049309525.1. NCBI lineage: Eukaryota > Metazoa > Chordata > Actinopteri > Cypriniformes > Cyprinidae > Garra > Garra rufa. Next base: position 37,299,355 of record NC_133374.1, read on the forward strand.
CAGCCATATGCCAATGTTTAGTGAAAAATTATGTTTGTATAGAAGCTGGTAATATTGTAAACAAGTAACATAAACGGGGGTTTAAAGTTAATTAAAAAGAAGTTTAGATAGCATGAGGTAACATATCTGGGTCAGATAACCCCTGACAGATTTAAAGTGCAATTGTCGAATTTCCAAAGCCATAGGCAGAGCTTTGGAAAAACTTAGCCTTTGAGTTGCAAAGTAAAAAAAAAAAAAAAAAAAAAAAAAATTTTTATATAAATTTAAGCTGGGCTATAGTAAAATATATCACATTGAAATAATAGTAGATTAATGGCATGCATTGCTATCAGTCCTGAATCCCTCAGAGTGCTTTCTCTCTCTCATTCAAAGTCAGCTAAATGCTGTAATCTGAGCTTGTGTCATAAATGATAAGATATTAATAGTACAGCACAATGTCTCAATGAAAATCATAGACACAGAGATGTTAAATGACATGCTACAGGGAGTTCAAAAATTCTACATTTAAAATTTTATGCAGTCGGAGAGCAATTAGTTGTTAAAAGATTTAGAATCTATAGAATTTTGTACAATAGAAGTGATGATTTGAAATAGTTAAACACTTGCATTGTAACTTGTATTGCAGCCAATAACTTGTTTGTCTTATTTTTAGTCTCCACCATCATACAGGGCCTGATGGCTCTGGCTATACAGCAGTTGCAGAGCATTACACTGAGTGGATGGGTGTTAGGGGTGTATGCAGGACTAGACGAGACGATAGACGATATTCACAAATAACAATATATTTAATAAATCTCCAAAAGGAACAAGGCAGGAACAGGCAGGAACACTGAAGGCTTTCACAACACGTAACGTTAAGGACCGACAATACACTGAACTCAAAGACAGACTCTTAAAGACAAACTAATCAAGATACACAGGTGACATTGATGACTAATAATAAAACACAGGTGTAACAGATGACGGTGACGAGGGCTAAACCAAATGACAGATCAACGGGGGGAAGACAAATGGGAGAAACCAAAGACATAAACTGACATAACTATGACATTACGCCCCCCTCCGCAAAGGCGCGTCCTCGCGCCGTACGAAACAGAAAACAGACTAGAGGGGCAGTAAAACTGAAAAACAGAGTCCATGGAGGAGGCTTAGGTGGAGGACGCAACCCCGGGAGGGGGACCAAAACAAGAGTCCAGGTAACACAGAAAACAGTCCATGGGGGCGACGACGGAGGGAGGAGCCAGGGAAGACACAGGAGGGGCCTGAAGCAGGAGGAAATCCACAGGACCCAGACCACAGCCATGATGACAGCCCACGGTGGAGCCGACGGAGGGAGGAGCCATGGTGGAGGGAGGACCGCCGACTCCATGGGGCCGACCGACAGAGGCGGAGCAGATGGAGGAGGAGCCCGAGGCGGAGACGGAGAGCCGATGATCCGGGGTGACGCCGAGGATCCGGAGGGCCAAGGTGGAACAGGCTCTGGCGCCCGAGGCAGAGGCGGAGTCCCGGAGATCCGCGGTGGAGCCAGAGCGACAGAGGATGGAGGCTGTGCCCGCAGGAAGGAGGAGTCCCAAGGAGCCGGTGGGACGGCGCGACGAGGCACAGCCGGAGGAGCAGAGTCCTGAGGAGCCGATGGGGTGACGACTGACCAGGGCGGAGCCGGAAAGACGATGGAGCCCGGTGGAGCTGGTGGATCGACGGGCGACGGTGGAGAGGAGGGCGTCAAGAGCCGTGGTGGAACCGCGGGGTCGAAGGGCCGAGGCGGAGTCCAGGACTCGGAGGCTGGAGGCGGAGCTGAGGGATCCTCCAGCCGAGACGCCGTTGGAAACTGGCAGCCCCGCGGCGAGCCCACTGCACAGATGTTGGGCTGAGGGTGAGCTGAGGGGCTGTCAGGGGACAGCGGTGGCCAGACAGACATGGCAGTGGATGACAGAGGGTGGGTGGGTGGGAATTGCGGGCAGACAGGCCAGACGAGTATTTTCATATTAAAGTCAATTAAGTTACCAGAGTTATCTTCGACGAGATCCGAGAAAAAGTCTATTAAATCCCCAGAATTTTGTCCAAGCTCACCCTCAGTGGTGGTGCAGTGGGCAGGGCTCTCTGTAGCCCTCTCTTGCTCCACGTCATACTCCACCGTCGCGGATGTAGCAGTCGGCTCTCGCACCTGGTCCGATGTGTCCGGCTCTGGCTCTGTCGCTCTTGGCTCTGGCTCTCCATCGTCGGTGGGCTCGGGCTGCAACTCCGCTTGTCGGGGTGATGTTGGGCTGGGTTCTGGGTCAGGTGTGGGGCTGGTGTCATCCTCCGCGTTCGACGAAGATCTGCTGGACACCAGCACCCACACGATGAAATCAGCGATGCTCTCTCGAGGACCTTCCCCGGACAACTGCCTCTTGATGGTGTTGTTCAGTCCCTTACGGAAGAAGGTACATAGGCAGTAGTCCGGGTAGTGCGTGTAAGGCACGAGGTGGATAAAGTCTCTAGTGTAGTCCTCGAGAGAGCGATCCCCCTGCTCCAGGAGAATGATGCTCACAGCAGGGTCCATGATGAAAACCAAAAAATAAACACTGAGAAAAACGAAAAATAAAGCAGGGGAAACACGCTGGGGAACTGTTTAGGTCGGTCCTTCTGTTAGGGGTGTATGCAGGACTAGACGAGACGATAGACGATATTCACAAATAACAATATATTTAATAAATCTCCAAAAGGAACAAGGCAGGAACAGGCAGGAACACTGAAGGCTTTCACAACACGTAACGTTAAGGACCGACAATACACTGAACTCAAAGACAGACTCTTAAAGACAAACTAATCAAGATACACAGGTGACATTGATGACTAATAATAAAACACAGGTGTAACAGATGACGGTGACGAGGGCTAAACCAAATGACAGATCAACGGGGGGAAGACAAATGGGAGAAACCAAAGACATAAACTGACATAACTATGACAATGGGTGTGATATTTGAATTCAGAGTAATATTAACACGATGATTTGAAGATGTCTAATTGATTATATTGATAAAATATTGCTTTGATTAACATGTCTCAATGTTTTAGTACTACTAGGTGGTCTCAATGGCTCGCATGGTTCTTGAGTGCTCCTTTCCTAAGCTGCAGAAAATACCAGATTCTGGAAGAAAACTGTCGAGGATGTCCAAATGGAAAAAGCGGTTACCAGTGTGAATGAGGTGATTTCTCAATGACGGGTAAGATCCTCTTTTGGCCAAGCGGAGGGCAACCTAAGGCAGGGGGTCACCGCCACTGGGCACCTGCCCGAGAAGGGAGGTGTTATATTTGAGATGGTAGCGGAGTTGAGCGGATGCTGAATAGGCCTAAAGCATCGTTAAAGAGGGGATCTGTAAGAAATTACAGCCATCTGCCTCAAAAATGTGCGCTCCTCCAGACCTGATCACCAGCAACCGCATTGCTTGATTGTGACAAGCATCTACAACCTGATGCAAACATGCCAGGGCATCACACCTTGAGGAAAAGGAGCTTATTTATTAAGAGTTAACGGCAATGGGCTTTCAAGAACCATCTGAGACCATGTGATGGCAGCCATTATTTCTAGTAAGACATAACAAAATATCTTTGTTCATGTCAGGATGAAGTTGGTTGCTTTACTGACAAGAACTGCATAACATTTGTGGATTCAACATTATGATAAATTCCTGAATCAATGAGGCTAAGATGATAAAAAATATGTCTATATCAGTTTTTACTTTTGCAGGTCCTTAGACATAGCATAGGATAATTACAAGACACGGTGGTGGCTAAAGATGAAGACTGCTTTTGCTGATTGAACAGATAGTCTGGATAATGAAGGTTAAGTAAATTAAGCATTTAAAGTAAACAATTTAAAGGAAAAAAAAATGCTGCTAGCATACTTGATTTTAAATAATCTAAATTGAGATTTGAGATAGAAGCTCAAACACTTTTAGCTTTGGTAAATTAAGTGTTCTATTGCAATGTTTTTAGTATGATAGTCAAAGTTAATGTCAAAGTTAAGCTGTCAAATGATAATTTGCACAGCAGGAGAGAGAGAGAGACTGCTTGAGTGGAGGCAAGGATGGAACTCTGCCTCTCTTATCGGCCTGCTAAATAAGTTCAACCAAAACAAAGCCATGACAAGCATTGAGACTGGAAAAGAGGCAAGGTAAAAACTATGTTAAACGGGCAGGGAAAAATAGTAAGTTTAAATCCTTCAGATTTAACACCAAAATAGTAACCTAACCTATGAACTGTTTGTTGTTGATTTGGGGAACGATTATGTTGCTTTTGTGTCTATTGTGCCCACAACCTCTGGAATCAGGGTTTTATCGTTACCGTTGGGTTAAATGAAATGGGAAACTTTACAGAAGTTGATCATTCTTAGTGAATATGATGAAAAGAGGACACGGAACATGGACGAGCTTTATATAGATTGGTTATTTGGCTCGGTCTGTTATGAGTAATAACTACTTATTTTGTTCTTTATAATGCTGATTTGAATGACTCTCTGGTTCAATATGTTTCAGAGTGTTTAGGTAAATTGAATTTGTGAAATTGCCATCCATAATGGTTTAAAAACCCATGTCTAAATTTAACTGAGGGTCTAAATTAAAATACAGCTAACTGTTTGGTATCTGAATGATAAAAGGTAAATGTTTTAGACTTGATGGCAAAGAAACAGTGACACATTGGCTAAGTCACTAACCAGATTATCCAGAGAGCACCCTCACGTTATCGTAAGAAAGGCTGGTGGGCAAACAAAGGAGGAATTAATACATTTTAAGTGTAATATGGGTTAAAGGCAAACAGCTGTAAGGCTGTCTGTCTGTGTCTCAAGGCTGAGGTGATGTAATACTTAGGATTGGTTTATGTAGAACAGAGACAATTTAACAAAACATTTTGAATCTGCTGGATAACCTGCTGATGGAGGAATTTGGTGACAAGTAGTTTTAATAAATGTTATGAACAACAAAATTGTTATAGGAACTTTGGAACAGTTTATGAACACTTGTCAAATCAAACCAAATTAATATTACAACAACACTGTCAGGGCCTGTTGATAATGTTCACTGTTTTAAAACAGCTTTAGAAACTGAGGAAAGAATATTTGCCAGTTTACATCTGAGCAATAGATTTGTTTATATGGTTACAGAATTGTGAAATCTGTCAGTTTTAGAAATTAATGATAATGATCATTGCCAAATGACAAATATGAACGAAGGGTTAGCAGGTGGCTTGACCTGTAACCATTTTTAACTGACAAGACAATGAGAACCAAATTGCCTTTAAACAAAGCCCTGAGAATTCGCTGAAAGTCCTGAATTATTTACTGTAATCGGAGTACAGTAATATGGTATGATAATTGAGAAGATTGAAATTACAATAATTAGGCATTTGGGTATCACTGAGTAATTTCATGATATAATGATATGCAAGGCAATAACAAGTTAGAGACTGACAATGTCATTTGGACTAAACATAATAAAAGGGCTGTTAAGTAACAATTATGAACTATTCTAGGTTTAAGTGGAATAATGATTATGTATTCTCTTTTTCTATTTTTAACAATGGCTTAATTTGGGTATTACTTATGTTGGGTTTGTTTATTTTAGACTGCCATTGTTTGGACCCCAAAATGGTCCATGATAGGGAATGAATGAGTGGATTTACAATCCCTCTTCTTGCACTATATATTATAAATAATAGTTTTTGTAAAAATAGGATATCTATCTTGAGAATGATTATTAATTTAGCTTGGCTTCCAGGGAATAAATAAGCGTGATTCTTGTAATCAGTTAATTTTCAGATATTACCAAATTAACTAAGAGGCATTATATTTGTATAAGACAGGTAAAGACAATTGTGTCTAAGGTAATGACAGCCAACAATGCACTACATGCACTGTAGGACTTTTAGTTCCAGTGTAGTTATTAAAGGGAAAAGATATTCAGTTGTGCTCACAGGGGTTGTGAGAAGCAGCAGACCAATTAAAGAATTGTGTTCATTGAAGAAGTATAATACTTGGAGTTTAAAAACAAAATGTGCAGTGCTTTTGGCCAATAGTTGGGATTGATTTTAGTATGTTTATATATAAGGATGTTTGTTAATTATCATTTGTTAAGGCTGACTATAAGAGGGAAAATTTTGTAGATGTTTTGTCGCAGATACCAAGTCCATTACTAGAACGGAAGAACTACATGACCATCTTAAAGGTAACTGCTTTAGCGCCAATTCAATGGTCTATAATGTCACTACTAGGTGCATTTAAATAGGTTTAATTTGTGTTTAGAAATTATTGCTAGCAGGAAAACTTTGATGAAGAGAGCACCAAGTTAACTTGAATGTTACATTTACAGTAGGAACGTTTTTACGGACGTGACAGATTCGGTAGAGGAGTTTGTGGAAGTTTTAAAGTATGTTTTGTACGCGCTTGGAGGATATCTAGGACTAGCTGTCTTAATTATTTGGAGGATGGTTTGTTGTTGTTTCTTGTACGTTTTTAAATATGTCTGCAGGACAGTGAATCCTGTACAAGGAGAGATGTGCCTGCTGAAGCTGTCAAACAGCTTACATCAACGATTGACCAAAGACAACGTCAACGCCCTGTTGTGAGTGGAAAGTGGGAGAGCCCCTGCCATGGGGACCGGAATTTTTAGGTTCCGGCTTGTCCATGATGGGGTGAAGAGACGATTGTGACCCGCCAGGGGAGCATGACTCAAACACTCCGCCTTCCGTAGTGACCTCACCTGGTAGACCGGACGTGGAGTATTGGACTCCACAATTGGTCTAATACGGGGGATTGAAGGAGTGGAAGTCGGAAGACATCATGGCCTTTTTACAAATTAATATCCTTATTAATTCTTACGCATTTTTAGTAGATGATCTAGCTCATAAATCTGTGTTTAACTCCTAATATAATTTGTTGTGTAATATTAGTAGTGGCTAGAAAGATGTCTTAATAGAAAATCACATGATGTTAGAATAAATTGTGCTCTGAATGAGATTTGTGCTTGTTGAAGTTTCTCTTTTCTCAGACACCCGAGGTCACACCTCAGGAGGTCAGGATGACCCTCCTGATTACGTGAGCAGTTGTGACCAAGACATCTGTGATCGGGACATCTATGACATGTGTTCTTGATAACTGATCAAATGCAAATCCCTTAGACTTGTATTAGTGAAATCCTGTTGATTTGGTTCTATTTTTCTAAGTGGCTAACTGTTAAGTGTGCGTGTATCAAGCCACACTGATAAAGAGTCTTGCCTGGCTAGGCAACCTTGACGATAGATAAGACCTCTGTGTGTGACTTTATGTGTGTGTTGAATATTTTCACACTTATCTAGGTTCTGGACCAATCCGGATCTTCCTAATCTATGTATTGACGTAATTAGCAACCTCTGTTAGAGTATAATTACTGGTGTTTTGAATATGTACGCAGAGCGGCCTACGAACTCCATAGAGAGTGTTGAAGCTGACTTCTGCTGATGAAACTGCAAACTATTTTCTTCAGTAAACATGACTTCGATTGATTGAATCTTTGACTCCTGGTTTTTGTTCATCATATCTGGTCCTTGGGTTTTTGCTGTAAATATCCCCTTACAGTAAATATATATATATATATATATATATATATATATATATATATATATATGCCACATAAATATTATAATCGCTGAAAGTAAAATATACACGTTAGTAAAGAAAGAACGTTACTGTGCATTAACCTATAGCAGCAGAACCACTTCGTGATCCACTGCAGGAAGACGACGATCGGCAAGTATAACATTTTTGTTAACAAATATTACAATATTATATACTATAGTATTTGTATGGTATGTGTTCAGGGCCGGAGTGGGACTCCTTTTCAGCCCTGGAGTTTCAAGCCTTAGACCGGCCCACTTTAGTTCACGACTGACTATATTAAAATGACGTCATTTCCAATTCAGTGGAAATACAGTAGCCTAAGTGTTGCTTCACAGTGAAGATTTATTTGAACAGTTAACACAATGTAATGTTTAACAGTATCAGTATCTTTTTTCTGTTAGAATTAGTGCTCATAAATATCCAAACCTTGAAATTAAAAAATATCAAATAAATACAAATATATATTAAGCTATATGTATAAAATAATGATTAAAATAAAATGTATTAAACTTTAAATGTATTAAATGTCTTTTTTTTAAGTAAACAGCTGCTTTATAAGTTCAAATATTTTTCATAAATGAGAACATTAAAGGGTAAATCTCCAACACTATTCTTTTAAACATCACAATGTCCTTTTCTGCAATATCTGAATATATATTCTGTGCAAAATTGTTCACAGATATCCAGCCCTTAAACACAAATAAAGAATAGAGCAAGTATTTGCAGACATCGTTGTTTTGCACTGCTCCTAACTAGCTTGACGTTAACCAGGGGCGGACTGGGACAAAATTTCAGGCCGGGAAATCTCACACTTATCCAGGCCATCCTACACCAAAATTTGAAACCCTGGACAACAATATTTTACATCATCACATAAAGAAAAGTTGAAATCAACTGGGTAAAATAATTAAATGCTATCTCTTGAACTTCCAATTTGCCTTTTAATCTCTTTTAATCTCTCTGTCTCTCATGTGTGTTTACTTTTTTAACTAATTTTCTTGTATCTGTCACTTTTTTCATAAACACATCTCCACCTTTACAACCAGCTATACAGTACAGATCTAAGGTTGGTCTTTTTTAAAGAAGACAATCAGCAGATTATTGCAGAAATACTGAGACCTTTTTAAAGACATGTTTTTGTCAAGATTGTAAAAAGTTGTGATTTTGTAAAATGACACTTGACATTGCTGCTAAGGGGGAGGAGACAGCCACCAGGATGGTTCTTGAGCTTCTAAGCTTTCAAAATTATATATAATTTATGATTAGTACTAAAACATTTGATAGAGAAAAGGGCAACAGAAAAAAGAGGGCCACTACATTAGGACCATGTGTTATTGTCGTAATGTTAAAATTAAAACAACAAAAATTAGCTACATCTTGAATATATCTTTATTAAAAAATCTTAAAACTAAACATGTTTTGCATTATCATGGGTCATGTTTGGCCCTAAGGAAAATTAACCATGATATTATTGAGCCTATGGTAAACATAGTAACCATGTTTTTTTTTTTTGTTTTTTTGTTTTTTAGGATTGATTCCCATTAGTATAATCAGAATTTTATACCATGGTGAAACTATAGTGTAGCAAAACCATTGTATATTCTATAATTATTGTATAACTATAGTAAACATGTTTTGTAAAATCACAGTTAATTTTGTATAAGGGTAGCTCCCTAAACCTGTTTTAAAACGATATTTTTATAGATTAACATTTGTTAGCTGTTCAATACTTAAGTAAACAAAGACAAAACTACAATAGTCTGTTTACAGATGTAACAGACCTGCGCTTTAGGTCCTAAACAGGACAGATTTGTCTCTCTGCTCCACCTGGGCACTTCTACTTCAGTCTCGCGTCGTTTTGGCGGACGGCGGACGCGCGGATGCGCGGAGCGCGCGCGAGACGAAACGCGTGCCAGTCAAGATTAACCGATTTATAATTTATTAGAGTTTTATTATTGAATGGCTAATTCCGAAATAACCACTTTAGTGCATTAGGCCGGCAACAAAAACAATAACAACAACAATATTAAATAATAATAATAAAAATTGGAGGGTAGCGGGCCAAAAAATTCTCCCGATGGACAGTCCGCCCATGGCGACTGCTGTGAGTGCAGGCAGCTAGGGACACCGGCCCTCGCGGCCAAAAAAACGGACCGGCCCACCGGGAATTCTCCCGGTCCTCCCGATTAGCTAATCCGGGCCTGATGATATTCATTCTGCGTCTGTCAATCCAAAAACGCCTTTGTGCCGATCTGCATCGAATTTTCGTTGAACACTTTTAGTAAAATGTAAATGCAACAACTGGACTAATTGGTCTATTTATTTGTTTATCTGTTGCATATATTACATCTGTTGCCCAGTTAAAAACCTGGAGATGTAGGGGAGCGCGGGGCACAAAGGAACGCGGGTTTAATTGTAACACACGTGGTTCAAATATTTCCACACATTCTAGCATAACCACATTTACAAGTTGACATAGCAACACTATGCAGAGAAAATAAGTGCGCCAAAATTCAAAAGCCTTGAAGATATCATGAAGATATCGCTGAATATTTATTTTATATTTATTTATTTTTAAAAGTACATTTCTGGCTGAAATAATTTTCATTTTTAATTTTTCATTTCAGTTTTTAGTATTAATTTAAAATGAGACAAATCTGCTATTATTTGAATCTCCAATTTGTTATTTATCAGTTTAGATAGTTTATTAGAAGACTCTAACCTGTGTTATATTCCAGTGGCGCAGATGGGGAACATTGTAACACTGTGTTACAATATATTAGCGATGCAGTTTACTCAATTTACTTCTAAGGATTTTGATAAGAAACCACAAGAAACTGGTGAATAAAGGCGGACAATCAATTGTTTAACGTTCAGAAGTTATTATTTCAAGAAATGTAAAGCATATTGGCTGGTTTATGTGTGTGTGGTGTTCTGTGAGAGCTGTGTGTGGAGGGAGGAGAGTGTTTTTCTGAATGTCTAAATGTGGTTCATCTACTCGTCCAAGCATTGTTGAGATGTGTTCACTGTCAAACAAATAGATTATCTTTATTTTTTAAAAAACGTCATTACTTTATTTGAAAAAGTTAACATGTATTTTATTGAGGAAATATTTTAATTTGTTGTGTGTATATATATATATATATATATATATTCATTCGATCAGATAACATTTGAAGCTGTCCTGTTGCGTGTAAGCTGTCTACGGGGCATGTTGTTACGTTTCACTTCCTTTCTTTTGAGGTAAATAACGGAAAACATATACACTGTAAATATGAAACAAAGCGATATATTTGTTCTAGACAAGTGTGAAAGTAATGTGCATAAAAATTGTACTATGGACCGTGGATTTACATAAACCACGAAATTCAAAAGTGTTAGCTTGTGCCCTGCTCTCCCCTATGCTTTTATGTACATAGCTTGTGTGTTGTGTTTATGTCGGACTAACTTATTAGTAATGTATTGTTCACAAGAATTTAAGAACGTCTCTTATATTTGCTTTTAGAGAAGTGTGTTTTAATAAAGGTTGAAGTGCACGAGACAGGAAATGTGATTTGTCCTGGTTGTGAGACACCTGCCATCACGTCAGCTCTTACTGATGTAAAACACATTTACTTGTATTATCTCAGTAGCGCCCTCTGCTGTCTCTTAAGTGGGCTAACAACGTAACATTTGTATGTAACTGTCACACTCGCATTTTATAATACCTTTCAGTCTTTTAAATTGTTATCTGCCAAGGGACAAAGGATGTAAATTAGCCTTTGGCTAACTCCCACATACTTACATTTTCTAATGTTCATTAGTATGTACTGTACCTTTTTAAATAAATAAATTCAAATTCTCAGAAAAACACAGCCAGTTTGTTTTTGGTACAGATTTTAATTGTATTTGTTATTTGGGTAACACTTTAGAATACTGTTTCTTACTTACTGCAGAACTAATAAGGAGATATTATCTGCAAATTATAAATAGGCTAGTCATTTTTCAAAATGACTTGAGTAAAAGGACAAGTATAAAGTACTACAGTATAACTTTGTTACAGTCCACTAACACTATTATTAGCCTATAATGGAAATGAAATGTGTTTAGTTTGCTGACTAAGTCCTTACTAATTAATTACTATAATTGTAAGTTTTTGCCTGTATGGTAAATAATTGCGTTGTGCGCATGTTCTGTAGGAAATCTGCTTCAGACTCAGCTGTCTTGCCATAACTATCCAACTTACTACAGATACAGTTTGGAAAATGATTGATTGCTTGTTTGTTTATTTACCAAAACACTGTTGTGTATTTTGATTACTTTTGTAGTTGTGTTTTTTTTTTTTTAGATGTAGTAACTGTTATTTACTAATAGGTTCACTGTTTCAGGTTGGTGGTACTTCCTGCGTAATTATCTGATAATTCTTTATTAATTTTAAAGGGTTCCCAATATTTTCCTTTCAGAATAGGCCTACTGTTTCAGGTTTGAAATAAGTCCTGCAGAAGTATTTGACAAATCTAATTACTAATTGGTTACTTGTATTTTTACTTTCTCTCAGTCCTGGCCTTACATAGAGGAACTGAATTAATGGTAATATGGTATATGCTGAGGAGGCACACATACTGTACTGTATATCAAATATAAAAACTAAGGTAAGTTATGGCATGGCACTGGAGTGGTGCTGGGGTTCCTATCGGAAGCTGATTTCTACTAAATAATTCACCACACAGGCAAAAGCTCTATAAAGTTTATTGTAAAGGGTCACAACTCAATGTAATAGTGTATGACTGTTCAGTAGCAGTTATTTCATAGTTATTTTTCCTCAACCGTAACTACTAGATAAGTAACAGTATAGATTTTTTTTGTAAGGTTGTTTGTTTTTTTAATTAATTAGAACTGAATGATTCTATAAAAGACTAGTATTTAAAACACCCATCAATCCACATTTTCCTAACGTTTTAAATGTTGTAAGTAAATCATGATAACATCATCTTTAAAATCATCTGTTTTCCAGCAGTGAATCATGTCTAACATCGTCAATGTGACGTGTGCAGAGATTCAGAGCGCTGTGGGTTTTCTGTATGTGGTTCAGTCTGTTATTCTGAATCAAACACTCAGTGCTGACTGTGAACAGAGCTGGTATTCACAGGTGAGTTTGTTTCTGTCCTCAGACTACACCATTATTCACTCACACACACACACTCACACATTATTTAACCCTGTTTTGTTTAAATTGGAGCAGGACAGGTGTCTGATAGCGGATCCATCAAAACCACAAACACTGACTGATCCTGTGACGTCTGTATCATCGGATCGTCTCATTACTTCTAGCTGTGTGAATCTGAGACATGAGATCATCTGTGATTCTGTTGGAGTAAATCAACTCTCTCTCATCATTCATTCATTCATTCATCTGTTTAATGTGAATGTATTATTATGAATGCTGCTCTAAATGTCCTTTCCTTCATTTCAGTCTCATTTCAGTCATCTGACCATATTCAGAGGTGAGGGAAACATTGTGATTGAGATCAAACTCTGTGTTGAATGTAATCTTCAAGTGATGATTGTGAATGTGTTTTTCAGTGAGGAATGAAACTGCAGCGACTCCATTCTCCGGTGAGTTTCAGCTCATTCCAAATATCAAACCTGGTTTTCTTTTGAAATTACAATTAAAATATTTTTACCTTATTGCAATATATTTATGATAGTAGTTTATACATTGTCTCACAGATACCCAATGTTGACTTTGCATGGTTAAATGCACTTTCTTTACCAGATGTGACAAACATGCACTATTTAATAGATTTAGAAATGGAGATGACCCCTGGTTTAATGAGTCAATATCTTCATTTATTAAACAAAAGAGAAGCTGTGTGTTAAAGCAAAGAAAACAAATCATCACATGGACAGGGTTAATAACAGAACAATAAGAAACTTTTGTACAATTAAAAAAAAAACTTATAAAGCATTCAAATATATTGACAGAGGTATTTGAATCTATTGTTAATGATCAAGTAAAACAGTTTTTTATTAGAAAATAAAGTTTTCAGGCTTTAGATCAGGTCATAGTACTATTACAGCAGCATGTTGATCACAAATCACATTATTAAATGTTTGGATAGTAAACAACATTGTGCTTATTTGTAGATCTCTTTAGAGAGTGTTTGAGTCTGTAGATCATAAACGTTTATTGCGGAGACTAACTTGTGTATAGGTTTTAGTGAAATGGATCTAAATTGGTTCAGAAAGAACCAAGGAATCGTTTTGGTCAACGCAACTGTCATTGTCCATCTTAAAATGGGTTTAAAAACTAAATAAATAAATGTATGCTCTTCACTCTTCACCATATTTTAACTTTACAAGGGGATTGTATTGAAAGAGTAATTATTTCAAATAGTTGGTATATGGTTGGATGAAAAAACTGAGATTGTATAAATATATTGAACAACTTTTAAAACGGCTAAGTGTTTATCTTTTGAAGCAAGAAAACTAATTATACAAAGCTGTTTCCTCTCAGTGTTAGATTGTGGTGATGTGATCTACATGCATGCAAGTTTATCCCGCATTTAAACAGTTGGGTTATTTATAGCATGCTTTATGTTTAGTGAGTGTCTCTTCATTCGCTCATCATTGTTCACTGTAGGAATTGGTGGATGATCCTCTTTGTCTCAAAGGAGGAAAATGCACATGCTGTTGTTTATTGCTTAGGAAGAAGAGATGTTGCATCTCAATGGGACTATCCCGGTCAAATAAAAGATTAAAAAACTGATTCACACTCAATCCAGTTTGTCTTTTCTCTCATATTGCCTCATATCTGTGATCTTTGTGTTTTTAAAGATGTTCTGAATGAAGTGACTACAGATCTCCAACATTCAGGTAAAACACTAGACTTTAATTATTTCAGTCTGTTATTTATCACTGTGTGTTTATTCTTGCTTTATTTTTCATATTTATAGTCGCTTCTGCTCACCAAGTCTGCATTTATTTGATCCAAGTTCAAGAAAAACAGTAACATTTTGAAATAATTTTTACAGTTTAAAATAACTGTTTTCTGTTTGAATATTTTTTAAAGTGTAATTTATTCCTGTGATATCAAAGATGAATTTTTATCATCACTCCAGTCACATGATTCTTCAGAAATCATTCTAATTAAAGCTGATTTGCTGCTCAAAAACATTTATTATTATACTATTGTACTTTTGGGTCAAATATAAACAAACCTCTGGGATTTTGCTCATTGTTTTTGATCATCTGACTGTATATTTCTCTTGAAATCTCTTGTTTAGATCAGTCGCTGTGGATTTTGGCTGTTTTTATTGTGGTCATCTTCATCTTCATCATCATCATCATCATCATCGTGATCTATTTCTTGTGGCGGAAAAAGAAACTCAGGTGAGACGTGAGTCTTTCAATTGTCAGAAAGGCTCACTAAATTTGAGTTTTTATGATTGTTTGTGATCTAATCGTTTTGTTTTTGATATAAAGTCATATTTAATGATAAAATCTAAATTGATAAAATCTCTGAAAAATGATAAAATCCTAAATTATTATAGTATTTAATAATCTATTTCAATCTGTCGCCAGATGCTTTCTGAAGGTCTTTCAGCGCAAGGATTCAGGAAACAGGTGAGTGAAAGTCAAAGTGAGCGTAAGAAAGATGTCCTGAGTTTGACTGATTCACATCAACACTGAAGCTTCATTATGAATCTGAATCTGATTCTCTCAGGGATCCTGAATCTGGTGTCCAGATGAAGCTCAGATCAAATGAATCTGATTGACTGAATCAATCTGTGTTGAGAAGCTCAGAATGAACTCAAACTCATCACAGTGACATTCAGATCTGAGTTTGAGGAAATATGAAAAGTGACGGGACGATCCTGGACTTGGAGCCGTTTAATGCTCAGATTTAGATCTTCAGTCTTCAAGCTCTCCAAGAATCAGAAGAATTCTACTGCTCTTGTGTTCAGATGAAACATCTCTACCCTCCTTAAAGGATAAATCCACTTATCCACCAGAATAAAGATTTCCTGATCATTTACTAACCCCATGTCATTCAAGATGTTCATGTCTGTCTTTCTTCAGCTGCAAAGAAATTATATATTTTTATATAATGTATGTGATGCGATCTGGGAAAACCTGTCAGATGTTGCTCTGGGACATTTTCAGGAAATTTTAAAAATAGCTTTAATGTCTTTTTTTTATGATGCGATCTAGGAAAACCCAACACATGGTGAAATTTTACCTTTTTTAGATTATGATACCATATGAAAGCTCTTTTCAAAACTGTTTTTAATTTGTCCATAGCTTGAACATGAAAGTTATCTTAAGTTGGCTGATTTAACGAGAGCTGTCTGTCATGTCAGGAGCGCTATACTGCATCATTACATAAACTAACGTCTGTTTTCCATTGTTTTTCACGGGCATAGTCTCTGAACTTGTGATCACCCCTTGTATGTTAAGACCACACGTGGGTGTAGCCTACCTTGTAGTTTACATTTAGAAAAGTGAGCGCAGCGCAACTGTTCCCGCACCTGTGCATAAACCAGACTGTCATCAGACTCCTCCTTTTTAATAACTTTATCATCAGATCCTTCATCTCTGGATGTGAAATCATCCATTATAACATCGACATCACCAAGATTGAGCAGATTAAGACGAGTAAGATCTTTTAAATGAGCAGCTACATACTATATTAGATATCTTACAGTCAATTGATGCCCTTAACCATAAAATAATAATAAATATTTTGTTTCTATAACTATTTTACATTGATATGTATCCTAGATTAAATTAAATAGACATTGAGTAAAATTGTATATTTTCGAACTAAGTATATAATTTCATAATTATGCATGCACGTATTTATATCTAAATGTCTGGAGAGATATATCATACATTACATATAAAGTCTCCATTTATAATCTGTGTATTTAGGTGTATACATATATATATGATGTATACGTATGTTTATCTATGATTATATAAAGTTACGTAGATATGGCATCAATGCATAGAATTAATGATGCATCGTTATTATTATTTGTCTGTCTTTCTTTTTTTCCTCCCTTCTACTCTCTATATAAAAGCCAACAATTCCTGGGGGAGGATAGGGCTGCCCTGTGCCGGCGGATCCTTCTGATGGTCCTCATCCACACAATTTTTGGTGAGATACGCCTGCCTTGAGGGATTTTTCTTTTCTTATTATTGATCCCTTGATGGATTCTGAACCCCCTCCTACTCTCTATATGTTCTGAGGAGGAAGGAAAGAAAAAATCTTTTAAAGAAACTCATACTCTCAACACCCACAATACTCGTCACTCCCAACATATATATAGTTCTGTAGTTCTTTTTGTTTGTGATCAGCTTGGTTTATGTTAATTTGTATGTGTACTTTGTACAATCTTTACACGCATAGTACAAAAAAAAAGTCCCAGATAGCAACATAATGTCGGCCCAGATCTGGCAAGGAATGATAGCACTTGGGCGGACCTCTCCTATTTGATTTGGGCCAAAAACAGGCCATAGCAAAGCCACATGTCAGCCAAGAGCACAGAAATAAACCACACTGGACCTTATCTGAGACACTAAACCTGTGTATATTACATATGGAGTCATCTTAGCATTAATAAGCCCATTAACAAGCAGAATCACTGAAGGAAAGAAGAGAACTGAAACACAACAATAGCTCAGCTAACCATGTTTATATCTGTTGACAGATAGCTTGCGAGCTTCTGTCCGGAGTAGGGTACATTAATCTGAGGATTTAACCCTTCTTCTGTCTCATAGACAGCATGGAGCTGGTAGTGTTTTCCTGGGAAAAACACTTTCCTTAAATCCGATCATTTCGGTAAGTGTCCCACGCTACGCCTGGGCATCTTTCATAAAATCCACAAGAGTGGTAAGTGCACATACATCTGGGGCACTTTTATAAAATCCACATGTGTGTGGTAAGTTCCCACCGAGCTATGGGTTCTTCCTTAAACCCTTTATGGTATGGGTCACGCGTATTCACCTCGTTCCCATTATTGGAGTTGGTTTACAACCCCGGTTCCCTGGGCTCAACTCTTTAGATATCACTGTTGATGTCTACCGACCATCCGCTATTAGGGCACCTCACTGACTAGTGCTTAGTGCTCGCGGTCCTAGTATGCACTCCCTTCAGCATGGCAGCGTGGGTATATTGTTCCCCATAGCGACCTCTATGGATCACCCATCAGTCCTCCTCCTTCTCCTGGAGCAGGGGAATTGCTCTCTCGAGGACCACACCAGAGACTTCCTGTTCCTCGTGCCCCTGATGCACTACCCGGACAGCTGCCTTTGCACATTTTATCGTGCTGGACTGAACTCCACCGTCAAAGCGCAGCTGTCCTGGGATGGTCCTCGGAAGTGCATCGCCAACTATATTGAGTGGGTGCTAGTGTCCAGAAGATCTTTGTTGACCGCGAAGGACGACACCAGCCCCACTCAAGACCCAGAGCCCAGCCAACCATCACCCCGGCACGAGCCCACTGCGGGTGGAGAGCCAGAGCCACGAGAGACAGCGAGGAGTATCGCCACAGAGCCTGAGCCTATCACGTCCGACCAGGTGTGAGAGCCGGCTACAGCACCCTCGACGGTGGAGTTCAACGTGGAACAAGAGAGGGCTATGGAAAGCCCTGTCCACTATTGTTGTCTGCCATGCTGCATCTGCCTTGTCACCACTGTCCCCTGACAGCCCCTCTGCTCACCCTCAGCCCACCATCTGTGCGGTGGGCTCGCCGTGGGTCTGCCAGTCTCCATCGGTATCATGGCTGGAGGATCCCTCATCTCTGCCTCCAGCCTCAGAGTCCAGGACTCCGCCTCAGCCCTCCGACACTGCGGCTCCACCACGGCTCTCAGCTCCCTCGCCTCCGGCTTCACCTTGTCACTCCGTCCCACCGGCTCCATTGGGCTCCTCCCTCCCTCCGACTCTGCCTCAGTCCTCTGTTGCTCCAACTCCGCCACAGACCTCTGGATCTCCGTCTCTGCCTATGTCGCCAGAGCCTTGGGCTCCGCCTTGGTCGGTCGTTGTCCCCCTATCGCCTCAGGACTCTACTCCGGCAGCATCTTGTCACTCCGTCCCACCAGCTCCGTTGGGCTCCTCCATCCCTCCGGCTCTGCCTCAGTCCTCTGTTGCTCCAGCTCTGCCACAGACCTCCGGATCTCTGTCTCTACCTCTGTAGCCAGAGCCTTGGCCCTCCAGATCCTCGGTGTCGCCCAGGATCTTCGGCTCTCTGTCTCCACCCCGGGCTCCACTGCTACCTGCTCCGCCTCCGTCTGTCTCCATCATGGCTGCGGCCTGGGTCTCACCTGACTCCTGCTGCTCCGGATCCCTCCTGTCTCCTCCTTGGCTCCTCTCTCTGTCAACACCTCCCTGGACTGTTCTGTTTCCTCCGTGGCTCCTTCCTCCATCATCACCACCCTGGACTCTGTTAACCGTCCTCCTCCCAGGAGTTCGTCCTCCGCCGAAACCTCCTGTATAGACTCTGTGTTGTCCAGCCATTTATCCGCCCCTTTGTCTTATGGAACGCACTACTCAGAGCAGCTAAAATAAGAGGCTACAGCCCCATTGTTGATCTTGCTAAAGACCTACTTGAAGGTAGCATACCATCAATATTGTATCACAGGAAATGTCGTAGCATCTTCACTATGAAGAAACTGCTTGACAGCATCCTTGCAAAAGAAAATTCTGCATAATTCTGCTGATCTTTTACAGAAGACTTAAGAAAATCCACTAGACAAGGTCCACCGGCATCAAGGGTGTATCAGGCCAAATGTTTATTTTGTGACAAATGTAGCAAGTATTTGAAAGGTCAAAAGACAAAAGAGAGCCTGACAAAATGCTGAGAGTTAAGAGCTGATGATACAATCAGGAGAGCGGCTGTCAGGAAAGGCGACAACAGAATGCTAGCCATAGTCAGCCATGAACTAGTAGCAGCTGAAGGTCATTATCACAGATCCTGCTACAGGGTGTACACAAAAGGATCCAAATACAGATATAGACAAAGGTGAAATTAACCAAGCAGATGTCATTATGAAGCAGCAGAAAGAATGGTGCTCTATACATTTTTTTTGCATATATTATGGAAGGACTGATTGAACATCCTACAGTGGTACCATTCACAGACCTGACCTCTAAACTGGTGACAGAAATGGCTGAATGTGGTGTAACACAAGTGGCACCTTCTACAAAGAAACACCTACATCGCAAGGTTGAAGCTGAATTTGGTGAATCTTGACACATCATACCAAATGACAAAGGAAAGCTGTTGGTATACCCTGACAATTTGACAATAGATGAACTTGTAAAGGTTTGCCAGAAACTAAAAGATGAACTGAAGGAGCACAAATCAAGCATTAGCGAAGACATATCATCGCAAGTGGCACTGAAGATCAGAGATGATATTCAGAACCAAGATATTACTCAAGCATGGCCACCACATGCGTCAGATCTTGAGATTATGAACAGCACTCCTACATCTCTAGTGGAATTACTTCAGACACTCCTAACAGGTTCATCCAAAGTAGGTAATAACCCATCCCAGAGGGTGCAAAGGCTCACAGCTTCATTCAGCCAAGACCTAGTTTATGCTGTTACTTGCGGCAAAGTCAAGCCTACAAAGCATTTTGTGTTGCCCTTTGCTGTCAAGTCACTCACTGGAAATGTGGAACAGATAAAGATACCGAATAGACTCTGTCATGGTGTTTCATATTCTCAGGTAGAAGAAATTGACACGGCCCTTTGCCTTCAGAAGCTAGCAGCAAGTGCAGATGCCATCCCACTACCACAAAACATCAAACCTGGTCTGTTTACAACATTGGCGTGGGACAATATAGACAGAATAGAGGAGACAATCAGTGGTGAAGGGACATCACATACAGTGAATGGAATTGCTGTGCAAACAAAGCCTATTGCTGATCATCCTGCTGAGACCAGAGTTTTGCCTTGTATCCCCAAAACCAAGAAGAGAAGCATTGAATCAGTAGAGATGGTACTTCCCATTTACAATGCAGGAGAGCGTGCCAATCCTCCTGTTATACAGATGGTTGACACTAATCATGCCTCCTTTATGCAGGATGCAGCAGACAGAAACCACACGTGGCTAATGGCTCGTCTTTCCAACAAAGATGTTTGCAGCTGGACTGGGTTCAACATCCTCACCCACAACGATACAAGTGTACAAGAAGATAGTATAGGCTATTTCACCACAATCAATGCTCCTGCTACACAGTTATCAACAGTACATGAGGTACTTCACCAGTCGATAATCATCATGAAGTCTCTGCAGCGCAACAACATTGTTGTTTTTGACCAGGCATTATATGCCAAAGCTGCTGAAATTACCTGGAAACACCAGGAGCTATTCAAGGACATCATCCTTAGAATGGAGGTTTTCCATACCACCTGTACTTTCATGGCAGAAATAAAATAAAAGCATTTGACTCATTATGCATACATAACTTGTGCATTGCAATACAATGAGATGTAATTAGCAGATGCACGTTTCAAAATGTAACAGCTTTTTATTTAAAAAAAAAAATCGATCAGTTCCTTTTGCCAAGTAGGCCTGGCCCATATTAAAGGTCCATGGTCAAGCACACACATAAATCTTGCACCGGAATTTTTTTTATGAAGATTATGAAGGTGCAGGGGGGAAATCTTGTTTATTTTTTTATCTCTTGTATTTATGACCAAAGATGGTATTTTAACTTCTTTCCACACACACACACACACACACACACGCACGCACGCGCACACACGCGCACACACGCACACACGCACACGCACACGCACAAAAAAAAAAGATAAAGGGATTGCGCGGGCACCTCCATGTCATGCAGTAAGTGTGATAAGCTAATAATTAAGTTGATATGCGTACATACTCCATATTCATCTAAAAGAAGCAGCTGTGGGGATGCCCGAAACAGCAGCAGTGATAATTCTTTGATAATGTAAATGTTCTTTGCTTGCTGTATAATTTGTTCATTGTTTGAATAACCGTGGACATGCGGTGTTATAATTAGAAACTTAAAATGTCTTTTTATTTAACCTGTGATCATCAGGTTAAAAAAACAAATTCAGTCTTATAATATAACAAATATATTGTGACATAAATGGTACGTGCCTAAAAAGGGGTTTATTATGCGTGTAGTTAATGATTAGGCTACAATGGTTTCAGCGCATTTGACTAGAGACTATAGTGCAGTTAAAGAGCTGTTGTAGGCTATGTGATTGTCGTGGCCGTCTTGAGGAGTGAGAAAGCTTCGGAAAATGGTTCATAAAAAGGACAAGGACGTGAATACTTTTTTACAAGTCAGAAGTATTCTGTGGATGATTGAGGGGCACAAAAAGAATTTTTAAAGTTATGAGTAGGCTATATCAACCCAGTCTGTTCTGTAACATTAGTCACATGCACATTCATCTGACAAAAAAAATGTGGCACACCCAGTTTTTTTTCTGATGCACACCCAGAGACTCTTTTCTGCTATGTTACTGATTGGATGAAAATAAAACATGAACTAAGTTGGATGATGGCACATTTTTTTTCCTGTAGAGCTGCTTTACAGCTTAACATCTTGCAACATTGATACAACATGGTATTGAATTGAATCAACTTTGAACCGACTCAAGCTGAAAAATGGCATCACTACTTTTTGTAGAGCTACTTTCTGATTGATTAACTTTACACCGTCATTGATCTGAAATGATCCAACTCTGAACTGACTGGATCTGAAAAATTACACTGTTGTGCAGCATAATCTGAACTGTCTCTATAGTCGAGGTTCCTTAATCTGCTGTCCTAGTGTTTATCTCTGTGAAGCTGTTTTGACACAATCTGTAAGGTGCTACAGAAATAAAAGATGATTTTAAATATGTCTTATCCTGTACGTGGGGGTATTTGATCAAAAGCATCAGGGCATATCCGAGAGTTGTGCTGGTGGTTTCCGTACCAGCTGTGAACAGATTCAAAGCTGTCACCATCAAGTTATTTTTGTGGAATTCTGTGTCAGGATTGTCTTTTTCCTTTTTTTTTTAAACACAAAGAAATAGTGAAACAGCAATTATTTGTAGGCTACAGTACTTTAATTTAAAATGATCGTAAACTCTAGATACCTGAGTAAGCCTGATAAGAAAGCAGTCAATAAAATCCTTTGGGTCATGGAAGTCTAAATTCTGCTCATGCTCCTTAACCTTATTCATAATGAAGGTATGGATGTTATCTATCTCTCTTAAGATGGTGTGGTGACTCCAAGACAAGCATTCCATTAGTCGAGGAAAGATGTTGTACAGCTGTTGGAAATGAGAAGACAGCATCATAAACCAATTTTTAAACCTTTATTTACACCATAATCCGTAGCTCTTTTTGGACTCTACTTATCTTAAGGTTAATGTTATATAAGAAAGACAAAATGTGCAGTGATCGGTCTGATCCAGGACCTGGGTTCCTGCCATCACCTAAGTACTGACAGTCTCATTTCCCATAATTCTCATACCTGGAACTTAAGGCATGTTCTTGGAATTCCCATAATTACGAGATTCCATCTTGTATAAAGCGTTCACGTCCTTGTAGAACTCGTAATTACAAATTGTGAACTGGAGTCTTCTGCCTGTGTTTGACTCTGCACGTTTCAACAATATCTATGTTTGCAAATAGAGCTTTGCATGTGGATCCGCCCACTTCACGTCCTCGTCTCTCTGTTACACAGGTATTAGTACATGATTATTTATGTACTCTTATTGTAAAGTGTTACCGTTTTAATAAATCTTAACTGCATTTGGATCCATTTTATTTCACATTCATTGCTCCGGCATTACAGAGCGATACACTTCAGGATAAAAATCAAAACACAAGACAGGGATTATTACAGATCTTCTCACCTGACCCCAAGGACTGCTGCCAAAGCGCAGGACTCTAGAAAGGACCTGAAGCAAGTGCAGGACGTTTTTGTCTTCATAACCAAAGCGCTGCCCAAACACCAGGGAACAGATCACGTTGGACACTGTCCGGCTCAGGAAGAACATTGGGTCAACTGGTGTGCCTGAAGAAGAAAAACCTTAACATTATCACTTTTGAATGCAGAACTGTCAACGTATGCAAATTCTAGTAGATATAAATTGGTGCATGTTTGTCAGTTCCTCACATTTTGTTTCCTCAAAGCTCTTCAGCAAATGTCTGCTCTCTTCTTGAATCCACTCTTCCATTCGTTTGCGTCCCATTCCAAAATCCCTCAGCGTGGCGAGAGTGAACCGTCTCAACTGACGCCAGCGATCTCCATTACTGATGGCCAAACCTACAAACATGTAATGTAGGCTAAACTACATTGAACTGGGTATCCGTTTATAAAACAGAATGGGGGCTCTCGATGCAAAGTCTTCTGCCTGGTCCACTAGAGCTTCTTTAACTGCATCATAACCAACAAGAACCACCAATCTCAGAGGCCCAAGGTACACCGTCATCACAGGCCCATAGGTTTTGCTCCACTGTTTGAGAGAACAGATTTTACCATCACACATCAGTGCAAGCATGAACAAGTTCAATCACTGAGACATGTTCATGTTTGTAAATTGTCACGGATGTGTGTGTATTAAACGCACAAAGACGGGAATTCAATGACAGTTCTTTAATATATCCACACAGGGTAATCCATACAAGTAGGTAGGTGAACACACATCCAAAATAACCTTCATATCGCACAAAGAAAACTAACCACAAACCAACTTATAAAGACTGGCTTAATGACACTAGGACAGGTGATGGTGATTGGTAATTAGTGCAGATGACGAGGACAGAAACAGGAAGGACCAAATATGGGCAACAAAGAGAAATACCAACACAGACAGTCCAAGGGGTGTTACATAAATAGACTGCTCTCTATTACAGCTGAATGTGCCCAATTAATGGTGCCCCAACCCCCTGCTTTTCCCAGGTGAAAAAAAAATATACTTAAATGCAATTAAAATACACTTAAATACCCGCAAATACATTTTTAGTACATTGTTTTTTTTGTGTTAAATAAAAGTTTGATGGTTATACACTATAAATTTACTAATTAAAAGTATGTTTATACTTCAGTAGGACTTTAGTACACTTGACAAAAGTATACTAAATACCAGTAATACTTAAATATTTTTTTAGTGTACTACAATAAAGTACACTACAGAAAAAACATCCAAAAGAGTTTTATTAGTGTGTTTTTCAAAAGTGTGCTTTAAATGCTTTAAACATTAGTTGATTTTTAGTACACTGTTTACATACTAATCTTGAGTTTAAAATAAGTTAATATATAAAAAATCTATTAGTAATGTATTGTAGTAGAAGTACATTTTCTCAAAAGTTGTACTTAAGTACACTTAATATGAATGCATTATTATCACTAACACTTAAATTGATTTTGAGTGTGGTAATTTTAAGTTTACATTAAATTGATTTTATTAAAAATCTATTAGTAATGTACTGTAGTAGAAGTACATTTTCCCAAAAGTTGTACTTAAGTACACTTAATATGAATGCATTATTATCACTAACACTTAAATTGATTTTGAGTGTGGTAATTTTAAGTTTACATTAAATTGATTTTATTAAAAATCTATTAGTAATGTACTGTAGTAGAAGTACATTTTCCCAAAAGTTGTACTTAAGTACACTTAATATGAATGCATTATTATCACTAACACTTAAATTGATTTTGAGTGTGGTAATTTTAAGTTTACATTAAATTGATTTTATTAAAAATCTATTAGTAATGTACTGTAGTAGAAGTACATTTTCCCAAAAGTTGTACTTAAGTACACTTAATGTGAATGCATTATTATCACTAACACTTAAATTGATTTTGAGTGTGGTAATTTTAAGTTTACATTAAATTTATTTTATTAAAAATCTATTAGTAATGTATTGTAGTAGAAGTACATTTTCCCAAAAGTTGTACTTAAGTACACTTAATATAAATGCATTATTAGCACTAACACTTAAACTGATTTTGAGTGTGGTAATTCTCCCAGGTTAAAAAAAAGTGCACTAAAATACACTTTATTTAAGTATACTTAGTACACTTTTCAGTAATGTACTAAAAGTGCTCTATTTTCGCACACTAATTTTGTACTTATTGTACTAAAAAATAGTATTAAGTATATGTTAAGATAAACTTAATACCATCTAAGTGTACTCAACTGTGCTATTTTGAGACACCATGAAATTGAACTAAAATGTGCTTTTAACATACTATATCTGTATTTAAAAAAATATATTTAGTTACAACTAGAAATACACTTGAACCCTACTTTTGAACATTTATAAATATATTTATGACTAATTTAAAGTATAGCAATAATATATTAAAAGAATATACAAAGTGTGAAAAAAGTGTGCTAAAATACAATTTAAGTACACTTAGTGCACTTCCCTAATGTACTTAAAGTGCTCTATTTTCGCACACTAATTTTGTACTTATTGTACTAAAAAATAGTATTAAGTATATGTTAAGATAAACTTAAGATCATCTAAGTGTACTCAACTGTGCTATTTTGAGACACCATGAAGATGAACTAAAATGTGCTTTTAACATACTATCTCAGCATTTCCAAAAAATGTATTTTGTTACCATTTCTAATAGGATTGAAACATATTTCATAAACCTTTAAATATACTAATTATACATAAAAAATAAACTTACTGATTATTTAAAATACATGAATAATATATAACAAATGTATACAAAGCGTATTTATAATGTATTGCCCAGATATTTTTATCAATAAAAAATACACTTGTTGATTATTTAAAATACATGAATAATATATAACAAATGTATACAAAGCGTATTTATAATGTATTGCCCAAATATTTTTTATCAATAAAAAATACACTTGTTGATTATTTAAAATACATGAATAATATATAACAAATGTATACAAAGCGTATTTATAATGTATTGCCCAAATATTTTTATCAATAAAAAATACACTTGTTGATTATTTAAAATACATGAATAATATATGACAAATGTATACAAAGCGTATTTATAATGTATTGCCCAAATATTTTTATCAATAAAAAATACACTTGTTGATTATTTAAAATACATGAATAATATATGACAAATGTATACAAAGCGTATTTATAATGTATTGCCCAAATATTTTTATCAATAAAAAATACACTTGTTGATTATTTAAAATACATGAATAATATATGACAAATGTATACAAAGCGTATTTATAATGTATTGCCCAAATATTTTTATCAATAAAAAATACACTTGTTGATTATTTAAAATACATAAATAATATATAATAAATGTATACAAAGCATATTTATAATGTATTGCCCACATATGTTTAATAATAAAAAATACACTTCTTAATTATTTAAAATACATGAATAATATATGATAAATGTATACAAAGTGTATGTCACGCCCTTGGACTGTTTGTCTTGGTTTTTCCCAGTGTTTCCCCCATTGGACTGTCTGTTTGGTTTCTCCCATGCCCTTTTTTGGTCTTCCTGCTCATTAGTGTGATCCCCTCCACCTGTTGTTGTAATTATCTCCCCTTTATAAGTTTGTTTGATTTCCTTGTTTCTTTGTCCGGCTACAAGCGTTACACCTATGTTCCTTCGTTGTGTGCGCGTTTTCTCCCGCCATTCCTGTCTATTGTTACTCTGCCTGAGGATTTATTGAAGACTTTTTATTGAAGACGTTATTTTTTGCTTTCCTACACGTTTCGTGACAACGTATTTATAATGTATTGCCCATACATTTTTATTCATTATAATACACTTATTAATTAATTAAAATATATCAATTATATATAATAAATTTATTCAAAGCGTAATTATAATGTCTTGCCCACATATTTTTATTAATAAAAAATACATTATAAATACGCTATGTATACATTTATTATATATTATTCATGTATTTTAAATAATCAACAAATGTATTTTTTATTAATGAATATATGTGGCCAATACATTATCAATACGCTTTGTATACATTTTTTTATATATTATTCATGTATTTTAAATAATTAATAAGTGTATTTTTTATTAATAAAAAACATGTGGGCAATACATTATAAATACGCCTTGTATACATTTGTTATATATTATTATTGTATTTTAAATAATCAGTAAGTTTATTTTTTATGTATAATTAGTATATTTAAAGGTTTATGAAATATGTTTCAAATGTATTATAAGTGGTAACAAAATACATTTTTGGAAATGCTGAGATAGTATGTTAAAAGCACGTTTTAGTTCATCTTCATGGTGTCTCAAAATAGCACAGTTGAGTACACTTAGATGATCTTAAGTTTATCTTAAGGAGTACTTAAGAATAACTTTTAGTATATTAAGTACAAAATCAGTGCCCGAAAAAAGAGCACTTTAAGTACATTAGGGAAGTGCACTAAGTGTACTTAAATTGTATTTTAGCACACTTTTTTCACACTTTGTATATTCTTTTAATATATTATTGTTATACTTTAAATTAGTCATAAATATATTTATAAATGTTTAAAAGTAGGGTTCAAGTGTATTTCTAGTTGTAACTAAATATATATTTTTAAATACAGATATAGTATGTTAAAAGCACATTTTAGTTCAATTTCATGGTGTCTCAAAATAGCACAGTTGAGTACACTTAGATGGTATTAAGTTTATCTTAACATATACTTAATACTATTTTTTAGTACAATAAGTACAAAATTAGTGTGCGAAAATAGAGCACTTTTAGTACATTACTGAAAAGTGTACTAAGTATACTTAAAGTGTATTTTAGCACACTTTTTTCACATTTTGAATATTCTTTTAATATATTACTATTATACTTTAAATTAGTCTTAAATATATTTATAAATGTTTAAAAATAGGGTTCAAGTGTATTTCTAGTTTTAACTAAATATATTTTTTAAAATACAGATATAGTATGTTAAAAGCACATTTTAGTTCAATTTCAGGGTGTCTCAAAATAGCACAGTTGAGTACACTTAGATGGTATTAAGTTTATCTTAACATATACTTAATACTATCTTTTAGTACATTAAGTACAAAATTAGTGTGCGAAAATAGAGCACTTTTAGTACATTACTGAAAAGTGTACTAAGTATACTTAAATAAAGTGCATTTTAGTGCACTTTTTTTTTACCTGGGTTTAGCACTGACAAATCACATTGTGCTTTAATGGCTTGTTGTTACAGGAGCATGGTCCTTATGAGTGATAAATGTGTCCAGTTTGAGTTCTTTATATTCTTTCTTTTTCTTCCCTTTTCCTTTTTCTTTTAAAACTCATTTTCAAAGACAGGATTAAGTTCTAACATGCTTCTATGTTTCTATACATAAAATTCAGACACATAGTCCTCTCACCTGCATAAAGCTTTTAAAAGGTGCACGCTTGTCCATTATTAGTAAGTTTCCAATCAGTTGCAGTGCCAGTGGCCTTTTTTCAGTTTCAGCACATGCCCGTCAAAAGGTCTGTGCACGGCCCTGCCCTTCGGATTTGGCCACTGACAATGTCCTCTAATAAGGGCAACACTGCCATTGCCATAGACTAAGGGTTGTATACATTTGCAAATGCTTTTATATGTTCTAAATCACATAATTGGTAGAAAAATATTGTGTCAATTAACCCATTTTATCAATTATGAATTAATAGCAATGTTTTTCACATGTGTTGGTGCGATACTTTGTAGTGTGCAATTTAACAATTGCCTCTTGGAGTCGCCAAGGGAAATAAAACAAACACACACAAGAAATACATGTACGCCAGACATGAAGTTGGCGCGGATCAAAGCACATTCTCACGTTAATTTCATCGTTAGTAGATCCAAACTTGAGCGTGAAATCTGGCGTACGCAAAGTTTTTGTGCGTACGCATCATTGATACATGAGGCCCCTGGACTTTTGTTTTATGTTTCTGGAGCATCTGGAATCTGCTCCTAAGGGGGAGGGGGTAGTCTGTCTGTGTAGACCCAGCAGGCACACAACGTCATATGACGTTAATATTAGGTTAGATTTAGGTTGTGACGTCAGGTGACCAAAATTCAATGTCTAGCCAACGTCTAAAGACAACGTTATTTGACGTCCAATAACGACGTCAAATGATGTTGATGTTTGGTTGATTTTAGGTTGTGTTGGAAAGTGACCAAAATCCAACGTCGAGCCAACATCTTAAACCAACGTCATATTGACATCAAATACTGACATTTATTCATCAGGTATGGCAACCAAAACCCAACGTCTGATAGACGTCATAGTGGTAACGTCCACACAACGTCAAGCTGTAACATCATTAGACATTGATATTTGGTTGTTTTTAGGTTGCGTTGTCAGAGGTGTAAAATCCAGGTTCAGTGAGTAAAAGTCCTCCCCAGTATTTAGTTCCAATCGCCTGGATTTGCTAATTAGCACAGTTTTTCAGCCAGGAGGACAGAGATTGGACCAAGTCATTTCTTTTGAGTCTCAAGGCAAAAGTCCTCAAAGAATTAAAGTTATTGAGATAGCTGAATGATGATTGTGCATTAGTGATGAACACCTGTTGTTATTATAGAGTATCAGATGTTGATGTTTTATTGGTTAAAATGATGTGACCATTGTGGAGGTCAGTATTTGCTTTAGTCGTGCCCTTGACTCTTGCGTTAGATATCTCTCTGTTACAATGCATATGGTGTTGTACAGCAGTGAGATCAGAGCTGTACAGTGAGCAGCTAACAGCTGTTTCTATATGAAGAGATAATCATCAAGAGCTTATTTGAGCATACACAAAATATCTTTCTTTTCTTCTTATGTTAAGGTTTTGCACTATCAAATCTGCAAAACTACCGCAGGTTATGCACCTCTAGTGTTCTTCTAACAGTAATAGCGAATTTAAAACCTGTATAACACATAAACATTTGCTTCAACATCTGTACCACTTAGATACACACACACATCAAGAACCAGCATATGTATCTCAACAATGGTGACAATCAACAAAACGCTTCATGCTGCAATGCATGTTGGGTAACAGCATAGTAAACACTCCCATCATGCACTGCAGTATGAATAATTATTGTCACCACTGTTGAGGAGAGTATGATAAGTTTTCATGTCTTAAAGCCTGAGCTGATGCAGTTTTTCCTTTCTATACTTAAGCATTACAGTGACATTTGTTTAATATTTTTTTTATTGCAGTTCTACAATAGCTACATGTAACTGTAATAAAACATGTAATAAATCAAAGAGAGAGACCACTTCAAGATGCTCATCTAAATTATTAGTTAGATGGGGAAAGTGTGAACTTATCTGCTGCAAGCTTTCAATTCAACACACAAATGTTTGCTGAAAAACAGCATTGAAATTACTTCACTCGAGAAATTACTAAGTTACTCCAAGAGTCAAGAGACAAACTTAAGCAACCATTGACCACAATTATGGTGACATTGTGTGTTTTTTTTCTTTTCTTTTCTTGACCAATAAAACATCAACATCTAAACCTCTTATAATTCTCAATAAGAGATTCTGCAGACATGAAATAAAGTCAACCTGGTTAGTAATGAGTGAAGCTGGTGATGCTGTTTGTGGAGATGTTTAATCAGATTTTGAGAGATGAAATGTTTTGTTCAGTTGATTCAAGTCAGTTGTAGTTCTTGTGTTTCTCTTTTCTTCAATGATGCTGCTTGTTAACAGCAGATGTTCATCACTTATGCACAATCATCATTCAGTTATCTCATTAACTTTAACTCTTTAGGGGCTTGAGATTTTACTTCAGACTTGCTTGAGACTCAAAAGGAATGACTTGGTCCAATCTCAGTCCTCCTGGTTGAAATACTGTGCTAATTAGAAAATCCAGGTGATTGGAACAAAACACTGGGGAGGACTTTTACTCATGGAACCTGGATTTTACACCTCTGTGCATAGGAAAGTGACCAAAATCCAACGTCGAGCCAACGTTGGACATTGACGTCTGCCTGACGTTGGGTTCTGACGTCAACCCGATTTTCATTTCCAACCAAAATGCAACGTCTGATAGACGTCATAGTGGTTGGGGTACAACGTCAATCTGACGTCATGCTGACGTCCTGTGCCTGCTGGGGACTGTGTAGAACTGTCCAATCAAACTATAGAGATCAGTGTTTGTTACCTTGCTAATAAATAAAGGTTATGTTTGGGATATTCATATCCATTGCAGAGCTGATGTTATAAGGCTTGCTCAATAAATCGCTGGCCGACAACAATTCGGTTCAAATTCCCTATGAAATCATAATTAATTCCCTTTGAGCTAAATTGACCCGTTTCCCTTACAGAGGAAGGCCACAGTAGGCCACAAGGGGAAACGCCACAAAAAGATAGGCCACAGAGAGAAAGGCTAAGAAAAGCCATAGAGAGAAAACCACAAAAGGAGGTTAGGAGTAATGTGGATAGATTACCTTAGGATAACTTCCTAAATGGTTTGGGGTTTCTAATGTATGATTGAAATGCGGAGGATGACCATCTGCCCAGTAGTTTTATGGCTGATATTGGAACTCTACATTCAGCAGCAGTAGTGGCCACCCCGATTCTAATGGAAATGAAGCAGTGACAGACCACAGCTTTCTAAAACAGTGGCTAAATGAGAGCTGAACCAGCTCAGAGAGAAAGACCATGGAGAGAAATGCCCAGACAGGCCCCAGAGAGAAAGGTCACGACAGGTCAAGAGAGGATCACTAAAAGTAGAGACGGAAAGCCACGATAGGCTGTGAAAAGTAAAAGTAATAAATAAGTGAAACCACCACAAGTGTTTGCTTAAAATTTACCTTAAACATACAGCATGACATTTTATGACAAAAGGCATAAATAATATATAAACTAATGACTTTATGACAGGCCGCATTATGCCATTTAACACAGAAAGACAGTGTAGTTCATGTTAAGAGAAAAGCCATTACGGGCCAATTTTGCGAAGACAATGATGTGCAGTGTTACATAACCAATAATAGTCACACTTACCTGAAGGTCACAACAGGCCAATTTAAGCAAAGGCACAATAGGCTGTGCAATGTAAAGCCTCAATAGGCCATGTAAAGTGAAGGCCCCAACGGGCTGAAAATATCATTGATAGCTTATAGAAACATACACTATGTAATATGAAAGCCCCATGTGTGAATAACCACGATAGCCCATTGTGTGTGAAAAGACATGACAGGCTGGACATGAGGAGCACGTGACAAAGTAACCACCACCAGTAGCTTCCTAAGAGCATCATACTGTCCCTTAAGTGTTGTTTTAGAGTCTGATCTCAGATGCGGAGGTCAATCATCTACAGTACATAGTAGCTTGATGGAGGATTATAGGGATTCTAAACCACCACATTGTGTAAGAAAGGCTATTAGTTTGGGTTAAATGATAGAGGTAGTATTAGGTTTCTATCAGCGACTATGAAAGAGCATATACACAGATACATAATAAACATTCTTTAGGCTAGACTCCTGCGCACGCTTTATAGAAGTCCATCTAACTGCTGGATCCCACAGAGGAAACTGAGCCAGATCAGCATGACAAGTAAAGAAATACTCAGTGTTATGCGAAGGCCCCAATGGGCCACGTGTGCAACGTCTCCCTAATTTTGCTACATTTGTAGAAAAGAGCGTAACACGTGTTTAAATGTTGTATGTATTCTTACATGTATTTCTTACATGCTTACAGCAGCATGTTGGGGATGTACAGTAGCATGTCTCAGTACTTGACCAAACATTGGCATGTACCTTATCATGCCAATCCCCCTGAGAATTGTCATGAGAGTTGTATATCTAGCCCTCAGCTGATTCAATTCTTTGTCTTGTGTTCACATGTGTTTCTCCTGTGTTCTTCATCATTGTTTTATTCTGTGGATTTGTTTTGTTTCTAATAAAGTGCTGCAATAATATCGCCTCTTCTCATTTTGCCTGACCTGCCGTGACACTCACATGTCATGAACTTGAACACAGTAATTGTGCAACAATTACTGGATTGTCACAACAAGGAACCAGACAGACCAGGATAGACAAAGGATTCCATTAACAGGTTAAACTTAAGGAATGCTCCTTGTAAATCAGTAAGTTCCTATTAGCAGGCAAGGCCAGAGTTCTTATCTGCATAAATGGGTCCAGGTGGTGACGGGCGGAATGAGCTCACAGGGAGAGCACAGGAACCCAGAAGGAGTGAAGTGTGATGCTGCGTCCCAATTCGCATACTATCCGTCCTAAATAGTATTCGAAGATAGAATTAGTATGTCCCAAATCGTAGTATGCTTTAAAAAGTATTCCAAAGATTCCCGGATGGTCTACTACTTAACTTCAGAATTCGAAGAGCGGATCAATGCACACTCTAACGGCTAATATTACCCACAATACACTGCGCGGTGAACGAGGATTCGATTAGAACTACAATCACGCATAAAAAGTGTTAAAAAACTACAAACATGGAGGATATGCGTGACCAACGGACAGATAGAGAAAGGGGTTTGAGTGATAATCAATGTGTAACCTGATAAACATTTATTTAATGTTATCCGTGTTATATTTCATGTGCAGCAACATTATGAACTTTTATAATGATAGGGTTGGTCATTAACGTATAAATGCATAATTTTGCAAACACAAGAGTTCTCAGCATGAAAGACTCGTGAAAGAACGTGCCTCTTCATTTCTCTCTAATACGGTAGGAAATTAAATGAAACAAAATGTATATAAATATTAACTGTGATGATTGACAGGGCAGTTTAAACAGAGACAGGATTCAGGTAACTAAGCAACAGAGCGTCTGTTAAAGACAGTAGTGTGTCCCAAAGCTCGCCTACTATTCTGCTACATACTCACAAGTATGTACTTTTTCTTCACAAAAAGAGTACATACTTTTAGTGCATAGTGTAAGTAGGCGAATTGGGACGCAGCATGAGACTATTTAGAGAGGGAGGTAAGTGGATGCAGGAGAGTGCAATTAGAACTGGAATTGGGTGATTGTGATCGTGGGTAGGGCGTGGCTGGTGAGACTGTGACACTGGGGTTGTGCAAATCAAAATCATTTTCCATCAGTTTGGTGAAAAAGTCTGTTCCATCAGAGAATTTTTAAAGAGCCACAATCATTAAATGACAAGAGAGTTTAGACAAGTTGTATTATTTATTTGATCAATTTGGAAAGTCAAAAAGTATTAAATAATTACATCTTTAGCATAGTCTGTGATATCAATACAAATAAAATAATGGAAAAATAATGGAAAGTGTGAATTATCCTTCAATGGTTTTCAAATTCAGTAAATGACTAATTGAGTAAATAACCTGTTTAAGCTGTTTTATTTGTTTTACCTTTAATACTAAAGAATATTAAAAATATAAAACTTTTTTGCACTCAAGTAAATCTTTGAATTACTTTTACTTGAGTAATAGTAATAGATTTCTAATGTAATTAAGTATTAAATGATATGTAATATGAAACGTAGTGCAGTAAAAAGTACAATATTATGCTTTGGAATGTTGTGAAGTAAAGTTTTCTAAAGAAAAACGCTGATAAAGTACAGACACTTGAAAAGAGTAAAAATACTTCTGATCATTCGATTTTAGACAAGGTAAGGCACAACAAAGTTTCTATATACAACACATTTTATACACAACAGTAATTCAATTTCGCTTTTCCTGGCAATGCAGGATGACCCAAAGATAGGCGATCTGAAAGGTTGTTTTGGTGACAATTTTCAATGCTTCTTCAGTTTTCTTAAGCTTTTGCTCAAAGAGAGGCTATTAAGTAGTACTTGGTGCTCTTATTTGATCAAAGGTTGTACTTGAACATCTGAGAACCACTGAACTATGACAAATAATGCGAGTCTTGAAAGAAAGACCACTTTTTTTGTCAAAATTTTTGTAAAATGAGAAAAGGTGCAATATCCAAGTTGATCAGCGGGGGCTTGCAATCAGATCATACAATCGAGGCATGTTACCAAAGCCGCTGAGTTCAGGACTGGGGTCTACTCCATCTGGACCCTTTGGACTGCTAAAGGTGAACTTCTGAAGCAGAGACACCATGAACAGAAAGAGCTCCATACGTGCCAGAGACTCACCCACACAAGACCGTTTACCTGCAAAGATGCAAGAGAATAAAAGAGCCTGATCATTAATGCTATTCATGCTAAAAGTTATAGTACATCAATTTGAAGCTTACGTTTGGGCCTAGTTTCTAATTCTAGACATCTGCTTAAGCCTTGTACGGTGCTGTAAATCCTTAACTTAAATTTAGCGGTTTTGTATTTTAATTTAAGAAATGATTGATCTTAGGGTACATTGATCTGAGCTTATACACCCCAGGTTTTGAATGAAAATAAATAAATAAATTTGGCAATGTTCGCTCAAAAACTGTGAACTGTGGTTCATAAACTCAGATTAATGAGACCTTAAAAGATCTTTTTCAAAAATAAATACAAAATGTGGTAATTGAAAGAAAACGAGTTGATCCAAAGACTGGATCCAAGATTTTGTGACAATATAGCACAATGTGATGTTTTTATTTATTCATTTATTTTACTATTTATTATTATTGGTAGTAGACTGACCATTTTTCATCAGGACCACCACAAGCACAGTAAGGTGGGGAAAAATCCCAAGTATAAAAATGATCAGTTCAGTTCAATGCAAACAAGCATTGATTGGACGACAACAGATCCATTGATTTAAAGTGTGTGATTTAATAGAAAATCTATAAAAGCAAGATTATTTATTCTGTGTAAGGGCTGGATGTGTCTGCATACTAAAATGTGGATAGGGAGTACTTTCAGTATACCAAACTACCCAACTGTAAGAGTATTTATTTATTTATTTATTATTTTATTTATTTATTGTAGAAAGATAACTTTGAGGAGACTTCATAGAATTTACCTGCAGAAAAGGGCAGAAAAGCTGGATTCTTTTTAAAGTTTCCACTGGCGTCCAGAAAGTGCTCAGGGTTAAATGTCCAAGGGGTTTCCCACTGTCCCTCATCCTTTAGGACAGAGTGCAACATGGGAATAATTACTGTGTCCTGCGGGGGATCCATTTAAAAATACACAAAACATCCAGATTAGGGGATTTTATTTAAACAGCTGTCATTGTAGAACAATATACTATCTTCAAGATAAAAGGGATTGACCTGTATGTGTTAATTCTTACCTTTGGTATTATGTAACCTCTAAACAAGATGTCATGTGTGGCATAATGTGGAACATTTAGTGGGACAATGTCCAGATAGCGTTGTACTTCATGAATCACAGCATCAGTGAAGGGAAGGGACTTCCTGTCATCCATTGTAGGGATTCGGTTCTGTCCAATAACTCTGTCAATCTCCCTCTGCATTTGCTCTGAAATACATCAAAACACCATTGACATCTACTTCTTACATATGTTCAGCAATTGTGGACCAGAAAAAACAGACAAACAAGCAAATAACTATAAACCAGGTAAACACAGAAGACCACAGAAGTTAGGCTAAAATGCCTAAAATGTATTCCTGTGAAAGGAAGACCACAGCACATTACTGTTTCCAATGCTCTGGTAGTATGGATACTTGTGAAACACAAAGATGCTGTTTGAAACTTGTTTGAACAAAAAATCTGGTGGATTCGGATTCATGTGTGCACACTGTCCTGACAAGCAAGAAAACAATGGCTAATAACAGCCAATAAAACTATGAGACAGTGAAAGAGTGCAACAAAGGAAAAAAGACATTATAAGGCAAGGGCAAAAAAAATAAAACATTTCACTGTTTTACTGAACAGTTTAAGCTGGTCCTTAACTTGTCGTGAGCTGGTTTAAACTGGTATTTAGTTGGTCATGAGCTGGTAATGAGCTAGTCCTGAGCAGGAGCTAGTTGTTTGGGACTGGTTTAGGACCAGCACATGACCAGCTTAATCCAGCTCATGACCAATTAAGGGCCAGTTTAAACCAGCTCAAACCAGCTACCATACCAGAATATGATGGGGTTTTTTTTCAGTTATCTCTTGTTTTGTGTGTGCACCAACAAGACATAAAATGAGACTGTGTGTCTCAAGTGTGAGCAGGATTTTAAGTGATTCTTAGTCTTGTAGTGTGCACTTATCTTAACAGCAAAGAAGGCCTCTGTAGACCCTGTGGATGTCTAAGGAGCATACCCTGTATGTGGGGGTGCTTGATCAGAAGCATTAGGGCATATCTGAGAGTTGTGCTGGTGGTTTCTGTTCCAGCTACAAATAGATTTATAACGGTCGCCAACATGTTATCCTCGTGGAATTCTGTGTCAGGATTGTGTTTATCCTGTTGTAGCACAGAAAGAATCAGAACAATAGACGGTAATGTAGACAGGTGAGATGAAAAAATAACACTTAAAGAAATGTATTTTTTGTTTTGATACCTGTTTAAGTCTGATAAGAAAACAGTCAATAAAGTCCCTTGGGTCACTGAAATCCAAATTATGCTCATGCTCCTTTATTTTTTTCATGATGAAGGCTTTGACGTCCTCTATCTCTTTAAACATGGTATGATGTCTACCAGGCAAGAGTTGCATTAGTTTAGGGAAGACGTTGTACAGCTGTTGGGATTGTGAAAAAAGTTAAGGAGACATTCACATTCTTTAAAAGTAACCAAGTTATTAGTTGTAAGACTTGCCACCTTATCACACCCTGTACATGCAAATTTGCTCACATGACAAATATCAGTTTATCATTTATTTTATAAGCCCATATAAGAAACCCTTTTAGCTACTAATTCTCTTTCCTTTTTTAAACATATTTTGGGATTTCTTGATCCTATATTTTTCTGCTTACCTGACCCTGGGGGCTGCTGAGAAAGCGCAAGAGCCTGGAGATGATCTGTAGCAAGTGCAGGAAGTTTTTGTCTTCATAATCAAAGCGCTGACCAAACACCAACGAACAGATCACGTTGGATACCGCACGGCTCAGGAAGAACATTGGGTCAACTGGTGTTGCTGAAGGAGAAATTGTTTTTATCATGCATCTCTGAGCGCTGTGTCACTGTAGTAGCACTAAACTCATGGGTTGGATGCTCTCACATTTGGTTTCCTCAAAGCTCCTCAGCAAATGTCTGCTCTCTTCTTGAATCCACTCTTCCATTCGTTTGCGTCCCATTCCAAAATCCCTCAGCGTGGCGAGAGTGAACCGTCTCAACTGACGCCAGCGATCTCCATTACTGATGGCCAAACCTACAAACATGTAAGAAGGATTGAAATCTAGACTGAACTGAATTACCCTGAAAATAATTGTCTTTCACGAACACAAACATTAATCTCACCGTAGCCTTTCAGAACTTTGATCAGAAAGGGAATAGGTGCTCTGCCTGTAAAGTGTTCTGCCTGGTCCACTAGAGCCTCTTTCACTGTATCATAGCCTACCAGAACCACCATTCTTTGGGACCCGAGGTAAACCGTCATGACAGACCCATAGGTTTTGCTCCACTGTTAGAGAGAATACAATTTACCATCACACACCAGTGCAAACTCAGCAAGTGTTTCTGAATATTTCAGATTATGTATCTTGCTACATTAAAACCATTGCTTCACAAAGAACAGTGAAATCTCTCTGTTGCACTTAATCCACCAAAGGCAACTGTGCTGTGATGCACTGGAAAACATCTGCACAAGACCTCAAAGCAACAAAACTTCAGTAACATGCAATTCACATGCGTATATTTGAAGCATAACATTCAGAAATACATAGTCCTGCTACCTCCATTACCTGCATAAAGCTTTTAAAGGGTGCACGCTTGTCCATTATTAGTAAGTTGCCAATCAGTGGCAGTGCCATTGGTCCCGGGGGCAAAGAAAGTCCACTTGCCTTCCTCTTCCACCTGACCAACATCAACACAGCAAAGATTAAAACCAAAACCAATGAGCTAGAGAGTTCCATCTCTCTTCGCTAAAATGTCGTTTACAGCCCAGTTTATATCTTTCTACAGTATGTTCTCTCAACTCCAGAAGTCTTTGTTCTGTGTTTTATATATATATATATATATAAAGTGGAGGCAGAGCAGTTAGGGGGGCGGCTCCAGCTGGAGTGGGACAGAGGTGAGACATGTGACCAAACACTGCTTGTGCACTTTAACCCTCTACTGCATGGTGTTGCCATATTGCAACATGCTCTTTATGTTCATTTCCCTGCCACTGTCTCTTTAAGATTTTTTGTTGGAAAGAGAAGACCTTAGTTTAGCCAATGATGTGCTTTGGTTAAGTCACATGACCTGCAGTGTTTTTCTGTAGCGCCATTTCTGACAGACTGACATCTATTGTGAGCAGCTGCTGAATGCAAACGAAAACATCAATAAAAACAATGGATCAACTCGTGTCACATCCACAAAAAAATCAGAGACATCACCTCCAGGAAGTTATGATGACATATTCACCACTCAAAAAAAGTTATGAAATTCATTTTTTTTAAATCGTTCAAATGTTTGTGTTGGCAAATGGCAATAGTGGAATGTGCAATACTGCAATAGGTTAGATAGCAAGGTCAGCTGTGATCTTTTAAGTTGTAACAATAACAACATTAATGCTAGTAATGTAATGTTGATTAGTCATATGTCAATGGTATTTGTATTATGGATAAAATCTAATTTTAATGGCAATGCTACTTTTGATTAGATATGAATAGAGCAACAGTATATCAGTGAGCACCACTATGTTTTATGGCAAGGGGAAAGAAGAAAATTAATTTTCATGAACTGCAATGCTTTTGGTTTCATACCAATGTTATGATACATGATAATAAAATATTATTATTTGTTTTCAATAATATTCAGCAAAAAAGAATGGAATAAATAAAAGCCGTTGGAATAAAAAGTTGTTGGAAAGTATATATAAGGTGTCATTTTTAAGTTCTGTGTTAAAGCTTATAATACTGTAACACCAATTAAATGAACACAAACATTTCAAACAATACAATTATTAATTATAAGGAAACTTCTAAGTTAGAACCACTATTGGATGTTGTTGCCATATAGCAACATATCATAAAGTACCTTAAAAAAAATCCCCAAGTTTTTTTTTTTACAGCACTTCAAGCTATGCCTTTGTCTCTATGATAATGTGAAGCTATAGGCATTACTGTCAGACTGATTGGATTAGCACCTATGCCTTTGAATGACAGTGTTATGATAATGAGATCATGGCTGGGGCAACTCCGGTAACGGGCTGATTCCTGTACTGCATTTGCATACTTTGTTTAGATTGTCTCCACCTCTATGTATCCCTCCCCCTAGAAATGTATATGAACTATAGTGTATCTGCCTTAGTCAGACGACTTTTGATGACTGCAGCGATGCACAGCTAGTATCTCAATAAAGAGAAACTTCTGCTTCAAGATATCCAAAACGTCTCCTGGTCTCTAAGAAAAAGTTTACAACACCTGTTTTCATCTCACCATTTAACACATACAGACAATATTTCTGACAAAGACAAAAACATTGCTGACTGCACACTAGATGAGCCCCAGAGACGGATCATCAGTGAAAAACTCCTCACCTAGACGTCTGTCAGATGAGCCCTCTGCAAATCTTTTATATTATTGACCCTATTGTCCTATTTGATACTGTAAAGTTGCTTTGACACAACCCGTATTGTTAAAAGCGCTGTATAAATAAAGGTGACTTGACCTGACTTGACTTGAATTCAATCCAGACTAAACTGAACTGCATCTACAACTAAATCAACTACAATGAATAATCCTAATGTACCAAATATACAAACAATAAAGATAATACAAATTGTATATTTCCTAATTGAATTGAATTAAATACACAGGATGCGCTTTCTGCCGCCTCTGTGTCCTTGAACTGAAGCGCATCACAAAGATGAATGTAAGTCAGTGTATAAGCTATGACAGACACGATCTACAGAAAGCTCAAAATGTCTAGTAAAAAAAAAAAACTCTCATTATGTAATCCATGCATAAACGACCATAACCAGAGTTGAAAAAATTGCATTTCATTGATGCATTCCTCTCTGAAGGCATGTCCATTGTACTACAGAGATGTCAAACAGTATCATCAACTTGACTCAGAAAACACAAGATTATTAATGAATAATTCATAATAATTACTGTTGCCTGTGCTTTGCGGCAAGCTTTGGGTGCACGTGAGCGTGGAATAATCTATGT
This sequence comes from Garra rufa, assembly GCF_049309525.1. Classification (NCBI taxonomy): domain Eukaryota; kingdom Metazoa; phylum Chordata; class Actinopteri; order Cypriniformes; family Cyprinidae; genus Garra; species Garra rufa. The sequence continues at coordinate 37,341,086 of NC_133374.1, forward strand.
ATTAAAGGCTCAAATTAGCATATACCTGTATATATCTAATATATTTAAGGTATTAAATTATTATAAATGTGAAGTTAGTTGGCTTATGGTTAAATGAATGATTAAAATATGCATTTTTTAAAAATAATAACTTAAAATTTTTAGTCTGAGAAGTATTATTCACTAGAATTGTGTAAATATGAGAAAAAAGGGTTAGAACAGCACAAAGGTCAGTGATGGTTTGTGTGTCAAAGAGAAACACGTGGGTGTGGGTGAAATGAAGAGCTGCTCAAAGTCTCATGAATGGTTAGCTTTATCAGTCAATTCTTCAAGATAAATCAATGCATACTGGCAACAGATCTGGAAACCAAGATGATTCTGTCCAGCAACTGCATAATGGCTTGTTTAATGGCTATATTTAATATTTATTTTATAACTAACGTGGTAACTTAATTAATTAGTTATGAAAAAATAACATGATTAATATATTTTAACGCAGATAACGCACTAGTCCCCGCCATCAGACCTGACTGTTGACAAACATGATGTGGGGCAACAACTCTATAAATGCATTTTAATTTTCATTAATTTATGACCTAAAATTCAAGATATTGGTGCAAACATGCCCCTGTATATATGTTTCGTCTCATATTTATATATATATATATATATATATATATATTAAACACAAAAAACAAAAAATCTCAATTTTGCAGAGAAAATATTAGCATAACTGATGTGCCATCTCCGAGAAACAGTTTCTGAATGAATCCTCGTTTTGAACGAATCATGTGAATCAAGGATTTAAAGCTCCATTCATAAAGTGAGCCTTTTACTGAATTCCTGAATGAATCAGAGTTTGAACTGGATTAGTTTAATTCTGTCATCATTTACTCAGCCTCATGTCATTTCAAACCTTTCTTTTGTGGAACATAAAGGTATTTTGAAGACTGTTTGAAAGCTGTTTTAGTTACCAATGACTTTTTCGATGTATAAACCAAAAATACAGAGATCTTTCTCAAATTATCTTATTTTATATTCCAATAGTTAACGTTAGGCTGTTGCAGCCTAAATGTTTATGTCTAATAAATTTTATGTTAAATAAAATAAAATATTTCTTTCTAAAGCTAGCATTTGTAATGTCTACTTGATACTTTCTCATTAACACAAAAATACTTTTAAAAATCTTTTGTGGGTATTTTTTTTTTTTTTGGTCAAATTTATTTTACGATTAATTTATCGAAACATCATGTAATTAATTAGGTTAAAACTGACAGCCCTAATTATTTTCACAATTAGATATTTTTTTGCAACAGAGACAAGCATTTTTTTTCTGGCATCTCATATGTAGCCCAAATATCATTGCTTGCCATTTGCTTTGTATAATAACGTATAGAGCTGCACTTGGATTATTATTAGACAATATGAAAAAGTAACCACTGACATGGAGAAAAAAAAAGAAAGAAAGACAAAAAGCAAAGACTCTTCATGCTCACTCTCATGACCAGACCTTGTTCCAGAGTGCATCTGAAATTAGTGTGGTGCTCTAGCCTTAATGCACATTTTCACACTTATTCTTTTGCCTCATCCATGGTTATCACTATTCACTGCTATTTCGAGAGTAAATCCTACATAAATATGTAGCCGTCATTACCAAAACTTTGTAGTATGTGGCCGAAAAATAAAAAAAGATTATATTAAATATAGCCTTAAAATCTTTTTTATCACAAAAAAAAACCTGTCACTACTTTTGTTTGTCGTGAGTTTGACAGAGAGTACGGGGTGAAGATGAAGAGTCTTTTATTAATGTTGCTTACTGTCACGCCCATGGACTGTCTTGGCACTCGTTGCTTGTTTTCAGTTGGGCCTGAATGAGAAAACAATCCGTTGTGTTCTTCCTACAAGTGATTTTTGCCTTGGTTGAATTGATTAATCTCATCCTTTTATGTAAATGGTTCTAATTTTGAGGTAGATGAAGTGAACCTCGTCCAGTCCCCTCTGAAACACACCTTGCCTCTCCAGCTCATGTGGCTTTGCTATGGCCTGCTCTTGGCCCAGATCTGGCAAACAGGAGCGGTCCGCCCAAGTGCCATCATTCCACGCCGCATGTGGGTTAGATCATCATGACACATGTGGGCCGGATCTGGGACAGCACTTCAGACTGTGTTGTTGCACTCTGCCATCTCACAATATTAAAATATAATTACATTTTTATTTTGACATAAACCTTTATTAAATATGTAACCTAGTTTATTTTGATAAGTTAACTGTTTTCATGTTGTTCAGGGAAAGTACCTCTACGGCGTGTTCTTAACAAGAGAAAGACTTTAGTGCTATTTTTCTGCAGTAAACAACTGAATTTTGCCAAAATATTTTTAGAGATGACAGATAAGATTTATAGAATAATAATTTGATGAAAACCTAATTTTGACAAAAACTTTACGTTCAACGTATTTTTTGAATTTCCTGAAAACGTCCCAGTGACACATCCGATGGGTTTTCAAAGATCGCATCACATTTATAGTGGACTTCTGTGGTGGCCAATGATTTGAAGATCCATATCAGTTTGAGTGAAGCTTCAAAGAGACGATCCATACATGATCCCTACAGAGAGTCAATGGGAAACCCGCTGAAGAACATTCAGTCACGGGTTTGTGCTGCGCCACTGTCTGCATCGTCTTCACACACAGACAAAACTTACTAGAGAAGCGCGACATGTGACATAATATACCTCTGTAAATAAATACAATTTAAACTCACGTCTCGCACACTTCAACACCCTTTAAATGGAAAACATTACATTGTTCTCCAGACTCTAAGTGAGTTCAAGTGTTGGGGTTTTCTCGTACATCAGCGTTTTGTGTTTGTGTTTATTGTAACTAGGTAATTAAAATAAACATACTAAATTACAATATTATTAGAGATGTAATTAGACATATATTTGATTATATAATAGTACTCATGTACATTATATTAAAGAATACTATAGTTCACATTAACATTCAGAAGCATACATTTACTGTATTTAAAAAAGATGTACTAAAGCCCCACTTAAATGGTTTAAATAAGCCACTCAAAAGTTCAACTAATTGCATTTAATATGACTTTAAAATGTGCTACATTTGAAATTAATTACAAACAGAATGGTGAAAACATTACATGACAAGTGCAAATTCAATTCAAGTTTCAATTCAAGTTTATTTGTATAGCGCTTTTCACAATACGAATCGTTGCAAAGCAGCTGTACAAAAGTTTAGGCGGTAACACTTTACAATAAGGTTCATTAGTTAAACATTAGTTAATGTATTAACTAACATGAACTAACCATGAGCAATACATTTGTTACTGTATTTACTAATCTTTATTAACGTTAGTTAACGGAAATACAGTTGTTCATTGTTTGTTCATGTTAGTTCACACTGCATTAACTAATGTTAACAAGATTTTAATAATGCATTAGTAAATGTTGAAATTAACATTACCAAAGATTAATAAATGCAGTTCATTATTAGTTCATGTTAACTAATGTGGTTAACTAATGTTAACTAAAGAACCTTATTGTAAAGTGTTACCGTTTAGGCTACTACAATATATTTAGTAGCTTATTAGTGGTGAATACTGTATGTTGAGTCGATGTACATAGGATATAAATATTAAAATCAGTAGCTGTGTAATCAAACAGATGATGAACACTAATTGCAATGGTTATGTGCTGTAATCAAACTTGTAGGAAAATTATGTAGTGCTGTATGTTGTTTCAAGGCTGGCATCATCTGCGGTCCTCTGAGGGGTCGGCATCATCTCTTCATCTGAATCCAGACTGAATCTTGTGTAAATCCTAGTTACCACGGGATGGAAATCCTGTGGCAGAGACAGAGAAACAAAGAAATAATTAGCGTAGCTGCTGTTCCAACTTCCAACCAAACAAAAATTATGGTTTAGCCCAATCTGAAGAATATTAATGTGCATTTGATCAGATGTAACTGAAGTACAACGTTATGAGATACATTATGTGAATGCTTGGCTAAAGAGATGAGTCTTTAATCTAGATTTAAACATAGAGAGTGTGTCTGAACCCCGAACGTTATCAGGAAGGCTATTCCAGAGTTTGGGAGCCAAATGAGAAAAGGCTCTCCCTCCTTTAGTGGACTTTGCTAAACCATTAAGGGCCTTATAGGTAAGAAGTAATATTTTGTAAGTGATACGGAACCTAATAGGTAGCCAGTGTAGAGACTGTAAAACTGGGGTAATATGATCATATTTTCTTGATCTGGTAAGGACTCTAGCAGCTGCATTTTGGACTACCTGTAGCTTATTTATTGAAGAAGCAGGACAACCGCCTAGTAGTGCATTACAATAGTCCAGTCTAGACGTCATGAATGCATGAACTAACTTTTCTGCATCAGAAACAGGTAACATGTTCCGTAGCTTAGCAATGTTTCTAAGATGGAAGAATGCTGTTTTTGTAACATAGGAAATATGATTTTCAAAAGACAGGTTGCTGTCTAATATAACACCCAGATTTTTGACTGTAGAGGAAATAACACTACATCCGTCTAGTTGCAAATTGCAGTTTAAGAGATTCTGTGTACTGTTTTTTGGTCCAATAAGTAATATCTCAGTCTTATCTGAATTTAATTGTAGAAAATTATTGGTCATCCAGTCTTTCCCATTTTTAACACACTCTGTTAACTTTGCTAAGTTAGAAGTTTCATCTGGTTTTGTTGAAATATATAGTTGAGTGTCATCAGCATAACAATGGAAACTAATCCCATATTTCCTAATAATATTACCGAGGGGTAACATGTAAATTGAAAATAGTAGAGGACCTAGGACAGATCCTTGTGGCACTCCATACTTTACTGGTGTTAGCTGCGATGACTCCCCATTTAAATACACAAAGTGGTAGCGATCAGTCAGGTATGATCTGAACCATCTTAAAGCCTGCCCTTGAATACCTGTATAGTTTTGTAATCGATCTATGAGTATTTCATGATCTATAGTGTCGAACGCAGCACTAAGATCAAGTAAAACTAGCAATGAGACGCAATTGAGCAGACACAACTTTTTCTAAAATTTTAGACATAAATGGAAGATTAGAAATGGGTCTGTAATTTGCCAATTCACCAGGGTCTAGCTGTGGTTTCTTAATAAGAGGTTTAATAACTGCTAGTTTGAATGGTTTTGGGAAATGACCTAAAGATAACGATGAGTTAACAATATTAAGAAGCGGTACTTCTGCTACAGGTAACAACTCTTTTAGTAATTTAGTGGGTACAGGATCTAATAGGCATGTTGTTGGTTTAGATGCGACGATAAGTTTATTTAATTCTTTCTGTTCTATAGTTGTAAAGCACTGCAGTTTTTCTTTGGGTGTAATGAATAATGCTGAAGTATCAGTTGCTGTAGTATCTATATTAGTTATTGTGTTTCTAATGTTGTCTATTTTATCAGTAAAGAAGTTCATAAAGTCGTTACTATTAAACTGTGCAGGAATATTCAGGTCAGGAGGTGTTTGGTTATTTGTTAATCTAGATACTGTGCTAAATAAAAACCTTGGATTGTTTTGGGTTTTTTCTATGAGTTGGTGGATATACTCGGCTCTAGCAGCTTTTAAAGCCCGTTTATAGCTGGACATACTGTTTTTCCATGCAATTTTAAAAACTAAGTTAGTTTTTCTCCATTTACGCTCAAGATTACGAGTTTCTTTTTTAGAGAATGGGTATTACTGTTGTACCATGGCGCAGTACGTTTTTCTCTAACCTTTTTTAGCTTGATTGGGGCAACAGCTTCTAATGTATTAGAGAAGATAGTGCCTATGTTACTAGTCATTTTGTCTAGTTCATGTGTAGTTATGGGTGCACAGAGCAGTTGAGATAAATCAGGCAGGTTATTTGTGAACCTGTCTTTGGTAGCAGGAACAATAGTTCTGCCCAGACGATACTCACTATTCGAGGAACAGACACAGTCTTTATAGGTTGGACAGCACCAATACTATCGTTTAAATGTGCATAACAAAAGCCATCAACGCAACTATTTGAAGAATTGCTTACTAGTCAAATGGAGCGCAGTGTCCTGGAGATGTTGTCCGACAGGAGTTCTGCTCCGACTCTGCTGGGGTGCAGGCCATCAGCGCGGTAAAGCCTAGGGCGCTCCCAGAAAAGATTCCAATTATTAACAAAGAGCAGTTTCTGTTCTTTACACCATGACAACAACCATTCATTTAGAGCAAAAAGTCTACTGAACCTTCCGTGTCCACGTCGATACGTGGGAAGCGGTCCTGACACGATGATCCTCGTCGCGGGCGCTGTGCTGCGAACCGTCTCGATCAGGCTCCCGAAATCCCTCTTCAGGACCTCCGTCTGCCGCAGCCTGACGTCGTTCACCCCTGCGTGCAGGACGATCGCGCCGACGCTCACATCGTCCTTCAGGATGGCAGGTATCTGTGAAGAGACATCAAGAACGCGAGCACCTGGGAGACAACGAGTGTGCACTTTACCGTTAGCTAAGTTAGCACGAACGTACCGGACGATGGAGTCTCCGACGATCACAGCGTCGCGTTCCGTCTCGCGGAGGGGAGCGAAGCGGTTCCGGGTGGAGATCTCGAAGACCGGGGGCGGCGGAGGGGGAGAGGTCCTGGCTCGGGGTCTGGCTCGCGCTTTCCTCTGCTGCTGCACCCAGGGTCCGTGGTGTCCCGGTGCCGGAGTGAACGACATCTGGGAGGATCGCGTCCTGGGTGCGGCGGATCTGTGCAGAGAATCACACGGAGTAGAGGTTATGGGAGTGTTAGGATCGAGCTGTACACTTACCCGGACAGATTCCAGTGCAGCCTTTCGTTCGCACAGCTCGATCTGCCTGGTCAGGAGCTCCTGGATCTGCTTCTCCACTGCCTCCAGCTCCATCAGAACCGAGTGCAGCTCGAACGTGTCTTCACCTGCACTCAAAGGTAGACACAAATTCGCCATTAAAGCAAGTAACAGTGAGTAAACAGTTGAAATGTGTGTGAATAGAGAATAAACAATGTATGCAAGATTAGCCGCGACCACGTTGGCAATGCTAAACGGGCTATAAGCTAACTTAGTAGCAGACTCGGGAAAGCAAAAATAAAAACTAATGATAGCAAGGCGTTCCGATTGTTTTTGTTGTACAACACGACAGGGGTATATTCACATGTTATGAAAAGCAAAAAATGATGGTGTATAGAATTGTTTTTAGGTTTAAAAAATAGAAAATAGTAATTTGACTCGACGGAGCTTCAACTCGAGGTGTGCGCTACGACAAACAGGAAGTGATAGTGTGAAGGACAGGATGTTCTATGAACCAAATGAAGTGTACCATGTTATTTTGACAATAAGTACACTTTATAAAAGTACATTTGACCGTTTAACTGTCACTCCCTATTTTGAATTTAGACGTAAAAATGCACATTTAATCCAAATTTTTTTTTTTTTTTTATAAATCATGAACGAAAACATTTTGTAATATGATTTTCATGTACAATTTCCATGGTAATGCAATTTTAAATGTCTGATTTTAAAATGGCTTGCAAAGGATGAATTTTGAGATTTTTTTAAGTGATCTATAATTTTGACAATTTCTTAAGCGTGATGGGGAAAAGGCAATGAAGAAAGTCTTTTTGTGAACTGGGTCTGAACCCCTGTTATGATGTACATTTTTGAGGTTCACTCCTGTCATAAATTAATCTGTTACTTTTCCCACATAATTTGCAACACATAACAGTGGTAAAATATCTGTTTAGGAGTCTTAAATAAATATATATTTGACTTGAGACTTGCTTGTGACTCGAAAGAAATGATTGGTCCCATCTCTGGTCAAATCAGTTCATGGCTGGAATACAGTAGTCAACATTTGAAGTGGATCAAAGCCTTTCTTCAAAGTTGTCCTAAAACCAAAGAAATACCTGTTTTTGCCTTAGGACTACTTTGATGAACTTTTTTTTTTTTGATCCGCTTCAAATGTTGACTGCTGTAAATATATGGCAGGACTTTTACTTTCTGAGCCCTGGACTACCCACCTCTGATTAACCTTTGATTTATAAAGTCAGTATAAAAGACTCTGCGTAACAGGAAAGACTCAGCTGCTGTTCATTGTGGAGGGTTGTTTATTTGCTGGACCTAAAGGCTTCTAATAATGCATTGTTCACATTCGTTTTGCCCAGATCCACACTCATGACGGCTCCATCATATGTGTAAGCATATTGTGTTCGCCACTCCACGGACATCGGCATACTTCCGGCACGATCCAAACAAGCAGCCAGGTGCACAGTAGCTGTACATCCAGGCTGAGCGTAATTGATGACGCAAATACAAAAATGTTAAAAGGGATCTTTCCAAATGCATCTGATATTGTGGAACAAGATTTGAAGGTCCTCCATGTTCATGCATCTCCGTCCCATAAGCGCCTGAAATAGGTCCAGGCTGGTTCTCCAGGAACCAAAGGGGACAGATTGATCATTGGGATGTTGTGTTGGGATGCACGCATGAAATTCCAGTGATCTGGCAAAGGGTGGGGCTCATAATTAAACATATTACTAAAAATGTTATTCCCTGTGCGAATGTTCCCCTGAGCAATTGAATATGCAGCAGAGCCATCAATACTGCAGTTCCACAGAGAGTACAGAACGGTGTCTCTGATGGTAGGCGCAGGTGCCAGGAAGTGATACCACCATGAGCTACAAATACAATGTCTATGTGTCTTCCTTGACCCACAGAGTGGCCCCCAAAAATGTCATTTAGTCTCTCCCCATAAAGACGAAGAAGGTTTACAAATTCAGCCTGATATAGCTCAAGCCAGGCTAAAAGTTTGTTGTCTGTGCATGTTCCTATGATGAAATTCATTATGGCCTGTGCAGTTTCAGTCATGTGAGAGAATATCCACCTAAGTTCTTGACAAGGTTCTTCAGTTTAAGCAGTTTTCATTTCAGAAATGTTGGGCTGACGATCAATTACTTTAAAAGTAGAAAACTAAAACCCATGTTATCTGAGGTCCATTCCCACTGACAGATTAAAAAAAAGCTAAATCTACAAAATTCTTTTGTTAAGAAGAATGTGTTTTAAGGGAGTTCGCTTTGTTTATCTGCAGAGCCAAATCCCACCTTGATTGCAATACATTTATAATCAATCAGTGAATGTAATGAGAAAACATTCATGAGGTTAGAAGTCTGCATATGCTGTATGCACAAACAGCGCATATTTTTGAGTGGCCATGTTAAAAGGTTAGAACATTGATCATTTTAGTGCCTAGTCTTTTTGATGCACTGCTAACAACAATTAATAAATCTGTAACCCTATGAAATTCCAAATAAACCCTGCTGGCACATTTTTAACTGCAGTGCCTATCTAACTATTTTTTCAGCGGGGCGAGGCAATCAGCTGATAGAGTCGAGGCATGTTACCAAAGCTGCTGAGTTCAGGACTGGGGTCCACTCCATCTGGACCCTTTGGACAACTGAAGCTGAACTTCTGAAGCAGAGACACCATGAACAGAAAGAGCTCCATTCGAGCCAGAGACTCACCCACACAAGACCGTTTACCTACAGAGATACAATGAAGAAGAGATGAACTAGTGATTTATTCATTTGGATAACCATTGGTAATCAGACCAAATTTTTTATTTATTTATATTCTGTTAAAGTGGTCATATGATGTTGCTAAAAAATATAAATGTTGTGTGTTTGTTGTAATGCAATGTGTTCATGCAGTTTGAGGTTCAAAAACATATTATTTTCCATATACTGTACTTTATTGTTGCTCCTCTCTGCCCCACCAAACAAATACTTTCGCTTTGACAATGAAACACACTGCGTCTCCACAACATGACATCTGCAACACTACTACAACCGGTAAAAGTTAGGCCTTCTTTCTTTCCATATTCATATGGGCGATGTTATGCTAATCTACTCTCCCCGTGACGTGGACCAGTGGGGCGTGTTTGAACGAGCCGTTTTAGGGATGTTTTGCTGAGTCTTAACTTTTATAATATATATCTCTTTGGTTCTGAGACTTCAAGCTTTGCAACTTTACAGATCTTCTCAATGCACAAACAGCTTAAAACACTCCAAAGACAAAGAAAAACAAGAAACCGCATCATATGACCTCTTTAAATTTAACTAGTACCATCAGTACCATCATTTGAATCAAGTATTATCATCAGAATAATAATATAATATCATATATGTATAATATAACAATGGTTTATATAAATTATATATAAATATTATTTTACTAACTTGATTTTAAAGTTTAATCATGTGTTTTGTATGTGAAAATTAAAGACATTTGACCACTTTCACAATATGTATAACATTTTTATAATTTTGAAGCTTATTTGAGCTGACATATCCTTTCCCTATTTAGGCCTCAAACTCTCAATCTACCTAGCTTTGTTTGAGAAGAAGACACATTCTGTCGGTTTAAGTGTTTTAAAAACCCATCTCTTTAACCTGACTTACACACAACACACTATCACATTTCTATAATTCAATTCCATTAAAGGACTTTTAGGCTAACAGAGCCAGGAATTTTGATGCAAAAATCAGCATACAGACAGAAAAACAAAAGAAAACATACAGAGAAAGTGTAACAAGATTGGACAGAGGTCAAGATTCAATGTGAAACAACAACAAATTCATCATTTTAAGACATTAGTAAAAAGAATTTAACTTAATCTGAAAGTGGAATCCACAAATGTGGGGTGGTTATTTCAAAAAAATGACAAAAGAGATGACTGGATTATATATTAAAATATTTGTTTTATTATATTAGCATTATTGAAATAGAACATTTTCAAAATAACATTTTTAAAAATAAACCTTTTTCCAATTCTAATTCCAACATTTTTCTAAACATTAACGTTAAGCTGTCAAATTCCAACTTTAAAGAAAGATGTGGTTAAAGGGATAGTTCACCCAAAAATTAACATTTTATGTTTATCTGCTTACCTCCAGGACATCCAAGATGTAGGTGACTTTGTTTCTTCAGCAGAACACAAATGAAGATTTTTAAAGAAAACTGCTGCAGTCTGTTAGTGATTTAATGGCAGTGGATGGGCACCAGACCTTTGAAAGTTAAAAACAAAACAAACAAAAACAAAAAAAACACATGCACAGACAAATCCAAATTACACCCTGCAGCTCGTGACGATACATTGATGTCCTAAGACACGAAACGATCTGTTTTTGTGAGAAACCTGTGTATACGCTCTGACGTAGTATACGCAAAAACCATAAGGGGAAATCGGTGAAATGTCAACATGTGAAATGTGTAACGAGCCAGAAGCTAAGCACGTGATGGGGACAGTTGTCGGACATGGCGGTATATCAAAGGTAAAAAAATTATAGAAATACTGTTCAGTTTCACACGAAAACCGATTGTTTTGTGTCTTAGGACAACAATGTATCTTCACGAGCCGCAGGGAATAATTTGGAGTTGTCTGTGCATGTTTTTTTTTTTTTTTTTTTTACTTTCAAAGGTTTGGTGCCCATCCACTGCCATTAAATCACTAACAGACTGCAGCAGTTTGAGTTAAAAATCTTCATTTGTGTTCTGCTGAAGAAACAACGTCACCTACATCTTGGATGGCCTGGGGGTAAGCAGATAAACATCAAATTTTCATTTTTGGGTGAACTATCCCCTTAATATGGATTTTGTTGTCATGATGTCAAACCTTAAAATTAAAACCTTAAAAAAAAATCTAAATAATAATCAGCAAATTGGAATCTATCTATCTATCTATCTATCTAAGTGGGTACGGAAAGTATTCAGACTATTTGTATTGCAGCCATTTGCTGAAATCATGTAAGTTCATCATGTAAGTTCATGCAAAAATGTCAACAATTCTGTGTTTTTCTGTCAATATGGGGTGCTGTGTGTACATTAATGCGGAAAAAATGAACTTAAATGATTGCTGGCATGGTGCATGATAGAAAGGCATGTTGTGGGAACATATAGTTATGTAAGCATCCTTTCTACTGCTATATTTCCATCATCTCTCACTCTCCAACCAGAAAGAACACTGGAGGAAGTAAGTAGTGGAAATGTAGAAGACATGCTTTCCCCATTTAAACCATATCAGCTTTAACAAGAGTTTGAAACAAGAATTCTGAATCTCACACACTTATGGTCATCTCCACACTGTAAGCAGGCCTATACAAGGACCATGAAAAATGTGTTAAACAAATATTACATTAAGGCTCACAGCGGTACACTATTTACATTCACATTAACTGCATCCTTACCTCAGAGCCAAAGCACTAGAGATTGAGGATCATGGGAATCATTCTCAGTCTCCAATACTCAGACATTCAAGCAGAAATTAAACCAGCAACATAGCATGGCATTTTTTTAAATGTATTTTATATATATATTATCTTTAGCCTTTTCTTTTACATTATTTGAGAAATGCAAGACTTTGAAGAAATCAGGCAGGAATCCTGGAATTCATGCAAATCCATCATAGCTTTAATCTCTGGTATGAGATATTGTTGATTCATAAATGAATGAATTAGTATAACTTAGTAAAATACTGACAATTGCAAAGTAAAAAGCATACCTGTCAAACAGTCCTTAAATGTTTTTGATATTTTTCTTCTTTTTGGTTTCAGTGAACCTTCTTCAGCTTCTGTGGTTGTGAAGTCACAGTTTTCACACTCTTTGAAGTCGTCTATAAAACATAAATAATATGCAAACAAAAGAGAACACAAGAAAACCCACTGTGAGTGACAAGGTTACAGGAGAATCAGATTAACTACCTTCAATCCAATTAATGTTTTATGTTAATTTATGTACAACCATCAGTGTTCTTTAGCAGCTCATTTATAAATGAACAAAAAACATACCTTGCAACAATACAGCTTCTTCAGACCATGGCAAGGAGATAAAAGCATGAAGCAGAAACAAAACGAATGTTATAACCTCATATTTCATAGCTCCACAACATCTGAAATCACACGATTTTAAATAGCCTACTAATAATTAGTACTGTCAAAAAAAAAAAAAAAATCAATTGCACATTTTTCCGAAATGAATCACAAGTCATCCTACCTAACAAAGTTTTTAAATATACTATAACCATGCAACATTACAGTATTACTGAGAGCTATCATTTTTAACATTTATTAGAAAATAAACTTATAATTTAATCGAACTTAAAACTATTTTCACACAAACCCATTATAATAAGTGTCCTATTTACCTGTACCCTTCATCAGAAATATGTAGAAATTGAAACTTAAGTTATCAAACACTAAATTTAAAATATAGATAAATCATTAAAGCTAGAAGCGTATTTTCCCCTCTTTTTACAAAAGCAGCAGCAATGCTAGCCCTGCATTAATTGCATTAAATATTTTTTAATGTGTACTAAAAAAAAATAATCGCCTGCGTTAATGCACTAATATTGACACCACTAATAATAGATCTCAGTGATATACTTGAGCCCTAAATATTAAACTAGAGCTCATAGTAGAAAATTCTGTTTTTCTTAAAATGAATAAAAAAAGGAGCCTCCCCACATCCTGTATAGAAATCTGACAGCTATAACCGAGATAGCTTACTTCCAAATCAAATGTTTGACTGGAAGTGCATTTCTTGTTTTAAATGACTTGTACATCTGAATATTATCAAAAACATATCTGCATAACCAGGGGCGGACTGGGGCCAAAAAGTGGTCCTGGACTTTTTGGCACAAAGCAGCCCACCAAACCAAGTCACAACGCACCACACCATAAATCAGTAGCATATGTACATCATAACCTGTCTTTTCTGGTGTATATGGCAAATAATAAAAAACTTTTAAGAGGGACAGTATAATATCACTAACGTTAAATATTACCTATATTATCAGTCCATATGACACACTGCTCTGGTATTGTCTAGATTAGAAGACTTGAATAGTGTAGAATGCGAACTGTTTTTATCGTGCCTTTCTATTGGTCATATACAGTATTTGTCCTTTTGCAGGAGCTTGACATCTATCATTTAAGGAAATTATCTCCAATTGTGGATAAGAGTATACTAATTATTTTGATGATGAAAAATACAGTAAACAGTACTGTGAAGTATATGATGTTACAATTTAAAATAGCTGTCTTCTATGCACATATTTAGTCAAATATAATTGATCGCAAATTTGAATTTTCAGCGTCATTACTCCACTTCAGTGTCAAATGATCCTTCAAATATCATTCTATGTTGATTTGCTGCTCAAGAAACATTTCTGATTATTATCAGTGTTAAAAACTGCTGTGCTGCTTCATATTTGTGTGAAAAATGGGATGCCATTCAGTCTTGTGTAAGATGAAAAGACATATAAATTAATACTTTTTTCAACAATGTTGCATTAAAACAAATATAGAATGTAAAAAGTCTGATATGATTGATATTTACACTTATTACAAAGTACTTGTATTTCAAGTATAATTGCTGTTCTTTAACTGAAAACCATTACACCAACAATAAAACCAATATATCACAAATAATATGCTAACTCATAATAATTAAACAGCATTAGAATGATTTCTGAAGGGACACTGAAGACTGGAAATAAGAAATAAATTAGGTACATTTTAAATAGAAAACTGCTATAACCTACATTGTGACGAATAACGTAAATGACAGTCTGAGAAATTTGAAAGGGTCACTAGTAGTTTGCATTTCATTTGCAATTAGTTTCTATAATTTAACTCGTTTTTCGCAAACGTTGGGGAAATATAGTAGAGTTGTCTCGTACATGTTTGGCTTCTTGCATCTTACTTCAGCTCGCAATCAAGTCGTGCGCAGCTCAGCGTCCCTAAATCCCGCGTTCTACACTTTGATTGGTCATTTCAAACATTTTGATAATGACCCGCGCCTTTGAACCGCTGCACTGAGCGTCATAAATTAATTCGAATTTTTGTTTGAAATAAGCCGCGTGCTGGGCCGATGGTAGAATATACATATAGCGTTACTACAATCACTTTTACATTAAGTTATGCAAAGGGAAAAATTCCCGGTGCTCCGGATAGCCAGTCCACCACTGTGCATGCGTTACAGTATGTGCATTTCTGCATAACTACTGTGCATGAGCATTTTATCCTAGAAACTGTAGTTTTGCAGTTTTCCAGCGCTACATGGCTTTAATGGCTTACTAATGTGCATTTTTTATTTCAGGAATATTAACACCTTTAATTACCTTTACCCATCTTCTCTCAAATACGTACATGTAATATTATATAGGGTGTAGTAAACAGTTTACATACATCATATATAATCAAATTTCCAAATGTACTAACCACAGTTAGCTGCCAGCTGTGCAGCTCAGACCTCGTGATAAATTGATCCTCCAAAAAAAAAAAAGACCGCCAAGTTGTTTCAAAATGGCGCAAGGGCGTTAACCGCATAGCATGTTTGCACGAGGGGGGCATGGGAGTTCGCAACTAAAAAATAAATAAGTTAAAAAGTAAACTTGTTTTATGATTTTAATAATAATAATAATAACAACAACAATAATAATAATAATATTTAAATTAGTGCTACTGACAGAAATGGTTTTATTTTTATATTTTAAGGAGCAATATGTTCCATCATAGATGTAGGCTAACATAGATGTATGCATTACCTTTTCTGACCCTAACCTTGTAAATATAACAAATGAAAAACACATTAGGGTTGAATTATATACATCAGTGGTGTAGTCTAGTTTTTTTTTTTTTTTTTTTTTGTGAGTATACTGTGATTTTTCCCTCCCAGCCCTATATTGACCCATCCCAGAGCAACACCCCAAACTCATTAATGCATACAAGATGCATCTATATGTAATTGAGAGCATTCTGAAACACTGCTTATGTGTTATTAACATGATGATTTATTTTTATCAAGTTTTATGAGCTGTCAATTTTCAATGCACATTTAGGGGTGCAAGTTGAAACTATTATTAACAATAAAAGAAAACTGAGGCTTATGGGTAGCAGCATCAACAAGAACATTTGTACAGCTCTATCACCAACACTCATTCATCACAGAATATTATGAACTATTATGCGCTGAATTATGAGGACACAAAATGTGCCTGGTAATCTAACTTTCCAGATATGTTTGTACTCAGGAATCTGAGGTGGGCATTGCCTCCTTGCTTGTGTAGCAGAGCGATGGCTTTACAATACGCCTCGCAAGACAGATGTGGTTCATTTATGAATGAAAGTGTGAAAATGATGTAACAATACCATGTTGTTACGTATCCTCACACTTTTTAAAGTGGGTATACGCAAATCCTTGACCTTTTCAATGGGGTATACGGCATACCTGCGTATCACGTAGACTACACCACTGATATACATATAGATTTATTTATTTCACATTAAAACAATGTCTTATTTGAACAATTAGACTTTCTTGCTCCATCAATGTGACAATATTTGTTTTTAATTATAAATAATTCCAAGCACCACAATATTGCTTGTCCCCACAGCCATGTACAGCAGGAAAGTGCTTTATTTTGAAGTCAAAAATTATTATCTAATATATGATAAAAAATGGCATAATAAAACAAAATGCTGAATAAATATTAAAATATTATAAAATATATAATGCAAACAGTGGTCCCCTGGAGTTCACTGTTATGTTTAACGAAAATCTGTTATTTTGAAATAAAAATCACACTGATGACATCATTTGACTTGTTCTCTTATTAATTTTGTCACTGTATTGCTTGCAGCAGCAAGACGATTCAGTGGTTAAGATGGCACCTCACTGCAAGGTGTTTCCATAATGCAAACATGCACATTTGACAATGTAGTGATCACTCAGACTGGGATCCATTTGCAGCTTTATTTGTGATAGTAAAGCAGGTATTGAGCTACAGGTGGCATGTAAGATCAGTACCAGGTATGGAGATTATGTGAAATGTAGTGAAGTCAATATGGGGAAGGGGAAGGTTCCCTCTGATGGCCCGAAAAGGGAGTCACAGAGGTGCTCCTCGTAACAAACAAATTGAGGATTAATTTTTTTTTTTTCATATTTGTTTGTGCGTTTTCTACACATTGCACCTTTGTATGCATTCCAGTCCTTTCAGACCCTTTTCTCCATGCTGTTTTTTTTTCTGATTTCAAATTTCCCCATAGGTATAGGGTTTCTCTCACACAAATTACAAAATGCATATTCTGATCAGATAACACACCAATACTTTACAATGGCTGTATGACGTGTTGGTCAATGTTTTTTGTTTGTTTGTTTGTTTGTTTGTTTGTTTGTTTGTTTGTTTGGAGATTTTGCGCTTTTAAAGATTACTTCTACTTTCTCTGCTCACAATTTCCTTTGTAAAGCTATTTGAATCAACTGGTGTGTGGGCAGAGGCCTGAAAGTTTCCACCCAGAGAGAGTTGTGCAGCTACTGCATTCTCTAATAATACAGCCATTTTCTACACAACAGCCAGTAGTGATCACATTGATGGAAACATACACATTAAAGGGTTAATGCCACAACCTAAAACTAACCAAATGTCAATGTCTAATGATGTTAGAGTTTGACGTTGTGTGGACGTTACCACTATGACGTCTAACAGACGTTGGATTTTGGTTGCCAATGTAGCGGATCACGGGATGCACCACAGGACCAACCTCAAATAAGGACAAACACCAGTAGTGCTTTTTCTGGGTGTTTACTGCAAGCATAAAATGGGACAGCGTTACAACAAATGTCTTTGTTCTTGTATCACAATCTCTCTTCAGAATGGTTCACGCAGACTGACATTACAATTATTGTTTTCTTCACAGTATCTTAAATTGTTCCATTTAATAAAATGCATAACCCAAAAGCATATTTTTATATAGAATTAATACAATTTATGAATACTGTCTGAGAATTAATAGAACAATAATAAAATAAAATGAACATAATAACTCATACCTGCAAGCATAAAATGGGACAGCGTTACAACAAATGTCTTTTTTCTTGTATCACAATCTGTAAATACATAATTTAGTTAGTACATTGTCCCATCTTTGCAGGTAACTTACAATTCTAAAGTCACAATTCACAGTTTCATTCTCTTCTTTTTAACCATATGGTTATGAACTACATTACCCCAAATGCACTGCGGATTGCAATCACACATTTCCAGGGCCCTGCACAGACCTTTTGAGGGGCATGTGCTGAAACTGAAAAAAGGCACCCCCCCAACCCCTCCATCACCAAAAAAATAACACACAATAATATTCTTATATTATATTTAATTAGTATTAATAACTTTTACACAGATAATATATACATACATCAGCACATTCAGCAGATAGCCATAAAATCTAAATAAACATTTTTATAATATATTTTACCTAGCTGACAAGGATCACTTGGTTGCTTTGTGTCAAACTCAAATGCAGTTACACCGCGGGTTTTTTGACCAGCGAATGTGTGCAATTTGTCCATCATTAAAACGACGACATCACATTACGTCAACATCATCACACCGGTGTGGTGATGCATATCAACCTTTATAGACATACTAGTGTTTATTTCATAAAGACAACGTTTCATTTATTCAAACAACAAGATATTTTACCGTTACAAGACGAAGAAGTTCATCTGCTTCTGCTCTATGACTCTGACTGACGTGCGGCGCTCAGCGGTTCTAAGAGATGCGCTTTTTAATGCCTTTAATTGGTTAAATATTTGTTAAAAAGACAAACAGACATAAAGGGTTATCAATAGCATTGATTTATAAAAAAAAAAAAAAAAAAACTCCCCCAAAAAAGGGCACTTCCGAGTGTGATTACAAAAAGGGCATGTGCTCTGCACAGGTTGAGCCCCACCTGTGCACGTGCCTGCGCATTTCACTCTGTACAACGATGGATTTACCATGTTAATAACAACGAAATGAAATAAAACTCAAATTAACATTAACAAGCCCCTTCATTTTTATGAAAATGAACATAGAACATAAATTGAAACTTTGTACCGTTCATAGAAATACAACAATCGCACATTTAAAGCTATGCAGTTTATACAACATTTTAAACTCGTACAATCTTTAGTTTTACACACAACAGGGTCAACAACAGTATTACCAAAGTAATTTGTTCTGAATTCATTGTAACTTCTATTTAATATGCTCTAGCAAGTTGTTTGAGTTTTCCATTAACAGAGACACATACCTCTCTTCAGAATGGTTCAGGCAGACTGAAGAGTGCAGCACCGGGGGAATATACCATTGATCAAGGTAGGGGGCATTCCACATCGGCAACACGGAAGAACATAAAAATGTCTCTTAACAACCACATTTAGTACACAGGAATAGCGCAATTATAATGTTTGATTAACACCAAGACTAAATGCTGTGTCGCAATTCCCATTCTGCATTTGTACAACACCCCTCCATAATGAATTACCCTTACTCAGTCTTTGCACCTGGCTAAATGTTTTTCTTAAAGTAACAAAATAAAGTTTGATGAATTATAACACTTTTACATCGTTACACCAAACCTGACGAATAAATGTCAGTATTTGACGTTGGTTTAAGATGTTGGCTTGACGTTGAATTTTGGTCACTTTCCAACGCAACCTAAAAACAACCAAATATCAACGTCTAATAATAATAATAATAGACGGCCATCTTGTGAACAGGTTCTGGAAGGGTGGCCCTCTTGTGAACAGGTTCTGGAAGGATGGCCCTCTTGTGAACAGGTTCTGGAAGGGTGGCCCTCTTGTGAACAGGTTCTGGAAGGGCGGCCATCTTGTGAACAGGTTCTGGAAGGGCGGCCATCTTGTGAACAGGTTCTGGAAGGGCGGCCATCTTGTGAACAGATTCTGGAAGGGTGGCCATCTTGTGAACAGGTTCTGGAAGGATGGCCCTCTTGTGAACAGGTTCTGGAAGGATGGCCATCTTGTGAACAGGTTCTGGAAGGACGGCCATCTTGTGAACAGGTTCTGGAAGGGCGGCCATCTTGTGAACAGGTTCTGGAAGGGCGGCCATCTTGTGAACAGATTCTGGAAGGGTGGCCATCTTGTGAACAGGTTCTGGAAGGATGGCCCTCTTGTGAACAGGTTCTGGAAGGGCGGCCATCTTGTGAACAGGTTCTGGAAGGGCGGCCATCTTGTGAACAGGTTCTGGAAGGGCGGCCCTCTTGTGAACAGGTTCTGGAAGGGTGGCCCTCTTGTGATCAGGTTCTGGAAGGGTGGCCCTCTTGTGAACAGATTCTGGAAGGGTGGCCATCTTGTGAACAGGTTCTGGAAGGATGGCCCTCTTGTGAACAGGTTCTGGAAGGGCGGCCATCTTGTGAACAGGTTCTGGAAGGGCGGCCATCTTGTGAACAGGTTCTGGAAGGGCGGCCCTCTTGTGAACAGGTTCTGGAAGGGCGGCCCTCTTGTGAACAGGTTCTGGAAGGGTGGCCCTCTTGTGAACAGGTTCTGGAAGGGTGGCCCTCTTGTGAACAGGTTCTGGAAGGGTGGCCATCATGTGAACAGGTTCTGGAAGGGCGGCCCTCTTGTGAACAGGTTCTGGAAGGGTGGCCCTCTTGTGAACAGGTTCTGGAAGGGTGGCCCTCTTGTGAACAGGTTCTGGAAGGGCGGCCCTCTTGTGAACAGGTTCTGGAAGGGCGGCCATCATGTGAACAGGTTCTGGAAGGGTGGCCCTCTTGTGAACAGGTTCTGGAAGGGTGGCCCTCTTGTGAACAGGTTCTGGAAGGGTGGCCCTCTTGTGAACAGGTTCTGGAAGGGCGGCCCTCTTGTGAACAGGTTCTGGAAGGGTGGCCCTCTTGTGAACAGGTTCTGGAAGGGTGGCCCTCTTGTGAACAGGTTCTGGAAGGGCGGCCCTCTTGTGAACAGGTTCTGGAAGGGCGGCCCTCTTGTGAACAGGTTCTGGAAGGGTGGCCCTCTTGTGAACAGGTTCTGGAAGGGTGGCCCTCTTGTGAACAGGTTCTGGAAGGGTGGCCCTCTTGTGAACAGGTTCTGGAAGGGTGGCCATCATGTGAACAGGTTCTGGAAGGGCGGCCATCTTGTGAACAGGTTCTGGAAGGGCGGCCATCATGTGAACAGGTTCTAGAAGGGCGGCCATCTTGTGAACAGATTCTGGAAGGGCGGCTGGGGATTCTGAGGCCTGCTTTACTGAGCGCTGGGTGGCGGCTGGCAGACTTGAGTGCGGAGAGGAGGCTGAGGACAGCAGTGGTGCTTTGGAGGATGACAGGGTATTTGGGACTGGGCAGGCGGTTCGAGTCGTTGGAACGGTATGTGGGGGTTCCCGGTTTAGGATAGGCTGGCTCGATGTGATGTGTTTCAGAGGGGACTGAACGATGAGACCCTCTTTACACCTCTTCGCTTTCGAAATCACAGCCATTTAAATAAAGAATGAGGTTGATAAGTTCGATCAAGGAGAAATTACATGAGGGAGAATTGCAACGAATCGTCTCATCATTCATGATGATCTCATGATGGGACAGCTCGATGAATTCCTCCACATACCGCTCCAACGCCCGCTCGCCCTGCCGCAGTCTCCACAGTAGTGGTGCGTGGAAGGCGGTTATATCCGCGGGCGCTGCGGATAATCCGCAGTTTGGGTGGGTCGGGTAATAAAAAATGCATTCTGATTATTTGCGGGTGGGTCGCAGGTGGATGAGATAAATCAATAATGATGCAAATATTAACTACATTTTCTAAAACTTGAACTTGTTTTAAATACATTTTTCATCAGGCAGACTATTTCATTTGTGTGTGTGTTTGCCTGTTCGAGAAGATTTTGGTGACAGAAACGGTAACATTCCATATAAAGTTTGAAGGGAGTTATGCCTGTGCTAATGCTATTGAGCATGGTAATGCAGTGGTGTAGTGCATTGTTTGGCTTTGCGTTTACCCACTTCTCTGATGCGCATCATTCAGTTGTGCCCTGCATTAGCCAAAATCATGACATTCCAACACATGGATAGCTAATTCAGTCGCATGTCCTAAAAACACCCAGTAAAGACAGTGATGTGGTCGGGACCGTGGCGCCCGGCTCTTTTGAAATATATTTGATGATTGTGCCTAATGTGCCAGAGCCCGCTCTGTCCACAGATGCTGCCTGTTCATTCATACGCGACAGCATGTCAGGCTAGGCTCGCAGTGGTATAATAATAATTATTATTGATTACTTATTTGAATCAGTAGATTATAATGAAAACAATACCTTAAAAATTAAAAGAAGCAGATTTTTACGATCAGACATTTCTTAAACTGGTGAACCCCTCTAAACTTGATTAACCGTATATAACTGTGCAGCGATGTGCATATCAACGGAATCAATCTGCTGTTAAAAATGAACCATCCATTTATCATATCATCATGCAAAACTAAGAATTACAATAAGAGTAATATGACGATTGGGTGCGGTTATCTAAATCAGAGAAAAATATAGGTGCGGCCGGATAATTTATTTGAAGCTGCGGATTCAGGTGACGATTGAGCCCATCCACGCATCTCTACTCCACAGCTTTGCCTCAGCCCGATTCATCTTCAGTATTAGGTCCGGTCTTCTGTCACTCACATGCTGGGATGAGAAGCCAAGGAAAATACGAGTAGCCAGGGGTAACAAACTAACAAACTATTTATTAAATAACAGAATAAAAATCCAGGGAACAAATAAACAGAAATCCAGGAGCGAAACAAACATGGAAGTAACTTTATTAAAATAAACATGAAACAAACAACACCTACGTAACTTCAAACAAAAACAAACAAGAAGCAGCAAACACGATGTAACAATAAGACCAGACAAGGGGAAAATGGGAGACAAGGACTGTGTATACACTGGCAAAGGGGAGTGGCAACTTAACAAGACAGGTGAACAATCAAGGATAACGAGGGGGAAGAACAAGTACAGGTATGAGCATAAGAGGAAACCAAAAGAGACTGAACACTAGGGGGAGGCAAGGAAGAAACCACAACATAGGAACCACAGGGGGGAAACACACTAGGAAAACACAACAAAACAGATCACAATCCTGACAGTATACAGCTACACTTGGATTATTATTAGACAATATGAAAAAGTAACCACTGTCATGGAAAACAAAAACCAAAGACTCTTCATGCTCACTCTCATGACCAGACCTTGTTCCAGAGTGCATCTGAAATTAGTGTGGTGCTCTAGCCTTAATGCACATTTTCACATATATTCTTTTGCCTCATCCATTGCTATGGTTATCACTATTCACCGCTATTTCGAGAGTAAATCCTACATAAATATGCAGCCGTCATTACCAAAACTTTGTAGTATTTGGCCGAAAAATAAAAATAAGATTATATTACATATAGCCTAAAAATCTCCTTTTTTGTCACTAAAAAAGAATAAACTGTCACTATTCTTGTTTGTCGTGAGTTTGACAGAGAGTCCGGGGTGGAGATGAAGAGTCTTTTATTAATGTTGCTTACTGTCACACCCATGGACTGTCTTGGCACTCGTTGCTTGTTTTCAGTTGGGCCTGAATGAGAAAACAATCCGTTGTGTTCTTCCTACAAGTGATTTTTGCCTTGGTTGAATTGATTAATCTCATTCTTTTATGTAAATGGTTCTAATTTTGAGGTAGATGAAGTGAACCTCGTCCAGTCCCCTCTGAAACACACCTTGCCTCTCCAGCTCAATCCACGCTAGGACCCTCCTCATGCCAACAATGGTTCCGACCACCCATCCCCTCTAATGTACCCCCGAGCTCGAAGACGGACTTCTAACAAGGCAGACCCAACATATCAGTCGGGCCGGACAGCGCTCATCTACATCCCTTTTCCTGTCTCCAGTTCTGAGCTCCTTCTCAGTCCTCAGCCCAACAATCCACGGCTGCTCCGCAGTCAAGCCCGCTGCTTGTGTGAGTACAGTCGAACGTGTAGCTTTTCAAAGTTTACTCCATTTGATATTGTGTTGGTGCTTTATTTCTCTCCAGGTGTTATGACCAATAAACTGTCTTTGTACACTTTTAAAGTAAAGCTGTGGCTCTCTCATAACCCCCTCACACATGCGCTTGACAGTGTGGCCTTCTGTTGTAATTAAAGTCTCTGCTATTTTATTATTGTTGTTCTGTCTCTTTAGTTTCATTTCCTACTTTAAAAATCTACCGTAAACCCCGGGCCACCTTGTGGAACAACTGATTAGTGCATAACTATATCAACATGCATGTGCTAAAGTACGCACGGTTACAAAAAAACAGGTGGTGCACATACAGTATGTGCATATATTCTGGTGCCGAAATTTGTGTCATGTGCACCTGTATGCGGCCCTCATGTACATGTAAAAAAACGAATTATATTTGCTCTTAGTGTTTTTGAGAAAGCTGTGTTTAGACTACAACCTGTCTGGTGAAAGTTCATCTGGTGAAACTCAGACCACTAATCTCAAGAGGTGAGTTCTATAGCATCCTGTTAGCATGCCTGCCTCCCATGCTGCTGACCCGGATTTGAGTTCCACTCAGAGCAAACACAAGGTAGGACAATGATTACACAAGCAAGCCGATAAGCATTGGTGGTTCAGTGGTAGAATTGTGAAAGTGCCCCCAAAGAGTCAACTCTGAGTCAGTTAAATAAGTCATTTTTAAAATAAATCCCTACCTTTTAACATAAAACATTAACATATTGCCCACCCACTTTTTATGCACACAGACCAGGGAAAACTTGAACTTATGTTCAAAAGACACAATCTTGGTAGAATCTCTTGCTCTCTGTGTTTGGTACATTGTTTCTCTTTGCTTGTGCAGCGTCATTAACTGCACAGACTCGGATCACTGGTGCCAGTGGTTCCATGTCTTGTTTACCAATTTATGTTGCAGTGATTTATATATATATATATATATATATATATATATATATATATATATATAATTTAATTGCAGTTATTATGTCAAGTCAACTCTCAAGCAGTGTTGGGGTTAGTTACTCAAAAAAGTAATATATTACATATTACATATTACTCTCAAAAATAGTAATGCCTTACTTTACTTTATTACTCCCTGGAGAAAGTAACTAGTTATATTACTAGTTACATTTTTTTTTCTTACACAAAAAACTGTTATTCTAAACAAAAAAGCATGACCTACTGCGTGCATCCAGTGACTACGCGATCTCATAAAGCTCTTATAACAAAATGGATATTATGCACAATTAATCTTTCATAAAGGTCTACGTGTGTTGTGATTCGTAAGCACGCAATATTCAGCACTGTTCAAAACTTTTGAGCAGTGAGTGAATTCTGTCTTAAACACCATTGATTGGCGATGCGTTCCAAAAATCAGCAGATGGCTACATTGCTCATGCTGCAAACAAGTTTTAAATCGAAACTGCCTATTCTTGCTCTTACTAATCATATATGTTGTTCTTGCTGCTTTTGTGCAATAGATGAATAACATTTTTTTTTTTTTTAGATATTTTATGTTTAGATATTTCTATATTGCGGGAGTCCCGCGAATCATTTTATTTTCCCGCATCCCGCACACACACACACACACACACACACACACACACACACACAAGTCTCTACCCGCCCGCACCAGCACACGCACTTGTCCATCAAGTTTTGTCCCGCGCCGAACTCTGTTGCGTTGGGTCCCGCGGGTTTGCAGGTCTCTATTTGCAAGTGCCGCTCTGCTGCTGGCTGCCGGGTGTCGACCAATCGGTGATGGTAATTTAATGATACCTCGTGCCAAACCCAGACCAATCACTGTTCCATTCACGCCCCCCTCCCCTTCCCTTCTGTTCTCTGTGTTGTCGTGTGCCTTGTGTGTGATGAAGGTGCTACTGACAAATGTAACGCAAGTAACTAGCTCGGGAAAACTGTAATAATATTACAATTTTCAGACGAGTAATGCCTTACACTACTAGTTACTGAAAAAAGTAATATTATTACAGTAACGCGTTAATGTAAATTCTTGTCCCCATTCCACTACAGGATCTAAGGCCTTCTGAGTGAGTCCAGGTAAAGATCTTATTAGAAGCTCTGTGATTGTTAGATCATCCGCGTATTTCACAGGTATTACCGAAGGTGGCAAATACGAATCCAGGCAGTTTACACATACAACAAATATCAGAGGGGATAAAAGTCCCCCTTGGGGAACACCAGCTGGAACCAGAAAGGAGCTAGACACACAGGACCCCCACTTCACCCTCTGCTCTCGGTACTCAGATATCTCTTTACAATGAGCCAAAAGGGTCGTCTAACATGCAAATCAGCTAAGTATAGTAGCAGTTGACAATGTTTAATTGTGTCAAAAGCTCGAGTAAAGTCAACAAAAACAGCAAGTATATCCATTTTGGGGGAGCTGTTTAGTGCTTCGTGCCAGTGCTGCAGAATTTGAATCAAGGCAGTATCAGTTGATCTGATTCTCATGTAGCTGTGTTGTGATGGTACGATCTTTGTAGCTATATCCTCCAGAATGGCATATCTGAGGATTCCTTCATACACTTTCCCAACACAGCTGAGTAATGAGATCTGACAGTAATCTGCTGGAAAACTAGGCTTTGCTTTTTTAGGAACAGCTTTGACTATGGCTTCCTTCCATTGTTTTGGAAAAATGTTATGCTGGATACATGTATTGAAAATATCACATACTGTAACACCGGTGCCAACTCTTCATAAAAAGTCTTTAGCATCCAAGGTGGAACGCAGTCGGGACCAGCAGCCTTGGCTGCATTCACTTTATGAAGTCTAGTCTTAACTTGTCCAATACTCAGAGGAGGTACACTACAATTTAACAACTTGCAGGTAACTTCTTCCTCAGACAGGGAAATGTGGCTCGCATAATTCCATACAGAAGCAAAGTGCCTAGCCAGAGTGTCACACTCACGTTGCATGATGTTTTGATCCTGAGACACAGTATCACTCTCATCTGCTTTCCTCCCTATTAACTTCACTGACTTAAACCTCTGTTTTGGCTTGGGGCATCGCAGTTCCTCCACCTCATGCTGGTAATATTGTTTCTTTGCAACTTAATTTTTTTTGGCAATGATTGATTTTAGCTTCCTATAAGAGGTTTTGTTGCCAGAGCAAAAAGCAGACTGTCTATCTTTTATCAGATCTTTAATTTGAACAGTCATCCAAGGCTTGTCTGTGTTTGTGATAGATACTTTCTTCAATGGAACTGTTTTATCCAACCTTAGCCTCAGGATCCATAGTTTCGTGGATGTGAGAAAAGTCAGTAGTGTTCATAAGAAGTACGTTTCCTGCAAAAAATATGTTTAATAGATTTGGTGGGCCAGTTCCCTGCATCCAGCAAGATAGTCTGATGGTCAGGAGAGCCAGTAGAAGGTTTGCTTTAGCTGGGTTTGCTGCTGCTTGACTGTCTTATTAGTTAGTAATGAGTAATGATAAAGGATGGTACACAAATTTACACAGTGTAATGCCTTATATAATGTTGACGTTTACAACATAGATGCGTGTCCGGTTCGTTTACATAAGCAAATTGCGAGCACTTTCCACGGCAGTCTGTGTACTGTATTTTGTCGCGCCACGCCGCTCATATCCGGTGTAGACACGGTGCATTTTCTTGTTGACCAGCCACTTCAAACGTTTCATTACGGTTCGAATTGGTAAGATACAATCGATACCATCTCATCTATGTATTGACAAGTCTCCAGGGCTGTCATTCAGGTACGGCAATGGGCTTTTCGTTTCCGACACACGCTTTACGAGCCACGGTAGACCAATCCAGTGCCAGCTGGGATTGGGATAAAGGACTGCTCCGTCTGACCAATCACAGCTGTGAGGGCTTACAGAAAGGAGGGGTTTAGAGAGACTGAATCTTCGAACTGCTTCGCACGAGTCATTTTAGGAATCATTTAGAAATGAGGTGAAATTAAATCTATTTTTGGAGAAAATTACCTTACATGTAAACCCGTTTTAGGAGACTCGTAAAACAATATTAACAACCTTTAAACTAGCATAATAGGAGCACTTTAAAGGGCTCTACACAATCCCAGCCAGACAATTAGGGTCTTATTTAGTGAAACAATAAAACAAAACAAACAACAACAACAACAAAAATGAATTTATATAATACAAATGCTCGTCTTTCACTAGTTCTGTTTTTCAAACAAAAATATGTTTATATGAACATTTTCTATAAAACATCCGCATCTAAATGTATTCCCAGATAAGAACTTTCATAGATGACTGACAGAAATAAAGTAAATCTAGTGAGCCTGCTTGTTAACAGCAAGTTTCTTCAAATCATTACTTAATTGATCACTTAATTATACAATTATCTTTCTAGGAACTGAAAATGTGCTATAATTAATTTTATTTGAGTTGTGTTTCAGTTATTGAGTTCACATAACTTTCAGCAATATTTAAAGGGGTCATCGGATGCCAGACTCACTTTTCCATGTTGTTTGAACATTAATGTGTGTTGTCAGTTTGTGAACACAACCACCCTACAATGATACAAATACACCCAGTGGTATTGTTTTAATCTTTAAAAGTAATATCCCCTTTTTAAAATCAGGTCATTCTCAGCTTCTTGTGGGTGTGACATCACACAGACAGAGGCCCCTCCCACGATAGTTGATTGACATGAGCGCCTTACCTTAGCCCCGCCCTCACCGAGCTGAAACAGTCCGACTCTGATCGCCATTGTGTGACTCAGGTGCAGAGGAAGACAAGAATGTCTCAGATTGAGAGATTGAGGTGTTCTGTTGTTGGATGTAATAATGAACAAAGCAGTCTTCATTTACTCCCGACATCTGAGCCGCTGAAGACGCAGAAGATTAACGTTACTTTCGTTTTTAAAATGAAAGCGCCGATCCCGATCTAAATATGCATCTATGTTTGTGTGAATCGTTCCTGATGCAGCTTCACCCACAGCAGAAGTGAGTATAAGGTTTTTTATGCATCTTTGCAAACGGCCTTACTTACAGTTTTTTTTTAATTGTTTACACACAATTTTGAAAACCGGGTTCTTTTTTTTTTTCAAAATATAATCACAATTATCCAAACACCACACTCAATTTGCAGAATTCCTAGATTGTTTAAAAAATGACACACTTCTGTCAAAACATACACATTTCAGTCAAAACATATACACATATTTGTGAAAATGCTATTAGTTTTCATTTAACCAACACAGTTCTCAATGATCAGACACTATTGCAGACAGTTTCACACTGCTGTGATAAATAAAAAACACATTTGTAAAAAAAACTAATTTTAGGCAATAGCATGTGCTAGATTTTTGGGCAGACATTGTTATGTAAGGGATCATTTCGATGACAAAACAAAATAGTGACAAACAACATTCTTCATGATTAGTTTGAGATATAGGGAGAATGTACACAAATAGGCCTACTATAAACTTACCAAGCACTGCACAACACTGATGCTGCAGACTGAATATTTCAAGTATTTATTTCAATTCAATAAATACAGTATTTCTTACCATAATCAGTTACAGTAATCAACCAACAATGAAACAAATAAAATCTGTAGACAAATAAAAATGAAGTACATACAGTTTGACTCTGGAAAAAAAAAAAAAAAGCAACACAACTACTGTAACTATTCCTCATCTCTCCATCTGGCTGGATCAGGCCATAAGATTTCATCCACATCATTTTTGATGAATACAGGTGAACTCACCTGCTGCCTTTTATAGCACTCCTGAGTGCTGCGTTTTCAAATTAGCACATGTGTGCTTCCACACCTTGTGAATGTGTTTATCCAATTTGTTCATTAGTGTGGTCATTGGCAATCCGGGGCTTTGTAATGACAAGGAAGTAACCTCACAATCCTTATCTGTGTCTAAGGTGTCGAAATGTGTGTAGAGTTTTACAAATCACTGTGTGTAATGTTTTGCAAAAAGAGTGAAGCAGACATTGTGTGTAATGTTGTGCAAATCTGTGGCGGTGTTTTGCTCCTTGGAGTAGAATTTTGCAAATTGTGTGGAAATTTTTATTTTAGAGTTTTAACAATCGTAAAAAACTGTAATGATGTGCTTGTGGGCAAGTTTTGCAGCTAAATGTGGCTAATAGCAGCTAAATGTAGCTAAAGTAAACATCACATCTCATCATCCCAGGCAGAGGGGTGGGGCGAGCAGAGCTCATTTGCATTTAAAGGGCCATGCAATAATGACTTGATTTGTTGCAGAGCTGATTTTGACAAGCTAAAATGGTGTATTTTTATTTTATTTTTTTTTACTGAGTGAATTTTTAACCAAAGTATATTATAGACTTTTCATTAAGACCCTAATGAATCCTATGAACTTGTGGAAAATGGGAATCCGATGACCCCTTTAAATGCAATAAACTCATTTTTATTTAGTACATTTATTCACAGCACTGATGTTTCATGACCTCTTTCTTTTTTTTACATCATCACAGAGATAAAACAGAAATCCGTATGATATGAAGAAAACATGTGCATTCATCCCCCAGTATGCTGTTAATGTTGTCTTCATTAAATCTGCTTTGTCATCCTCCGCTTGACTCTTGACTTAGTCATGTCTCGCAGTGTAAACATGATCCTTCTGACATCGCAGAACAACAGATGGATTGACTCACTCACTATGACATGACATTCTTTTTACATTTAATAAACACTCACCAAAGGTCTCACTTATACAAACTCACATTCCACAGAAAGACTGTGAACAAAAGGATGGTGAAATGAATATAATAATAGTGTAAATATATTACACATTAAAAATAAGAATTATACAAAGTGAGCAGAAATCACAGAAAAGGGCACATGACAAGTTTTCAAAACTCCTGAAAAGGTAAATCTCGTCACAATAAAGTCATTTTAAACTGTTACAGTGATATAACAAGAGCATAACAAACTACATCAGTGTATCCACAAATGTCTGACATACACATGATAAAGCGGAACAACCCTTTGAATTGGATACATAAGAAAGAAAAAATGGGTTAAGTGTTCTAAGGGAGAGCAAAATGATTATTTTTATTATTAATAATATGGGAACACAATGTGTCATTTATTTGGAAAGATGCAATAGCCACAACATTAGAGTTAAAAGTGGCACATTTGGATGAATCTTACAAAACCTGCCAAGGAGACTTCTGGGTCAAATGATATACAAAAATGAAAAGAAAAATAATATAAATGAATAAGGTAAATCAATTCCATTAAAAAGCAAACCCACCACAGTCAAAAGCATCAAAATCAGAGTCTCCCTCAAAGTCGAAGCTGTTAAAATGTGGTGTCTCTATTGCTTGACTGCAGGCATGGTAAGAACTGCCTCCCCCCATCTCAGAGAAAGCTGTGGAGTGGGTCATTTCAGGAGCATGGACGGCCACGGTAGAGGAGGCGGGTGGACAGGAGTTCAGGTAGCCCAGCGCTGAGGATGCGGCTGCTCCACCCATCAGCAGACAGACCGCTCTCACAGCCCGCACATCGCTGCTGTTTCCGTGCCGCAGACAGTCTGCGGACCGAAGGGCTGGAGCCACGGTGGGGCTGTGGGGAGGCCGCTGGTTTATGCTGCCTAAAGTTCACAACAGAAACAGTTATAGGTAAGTGAACATCATAAACATGTTGACCTTGTAGGCACAATCACAGAGGCTGTTCATTATGTGCTGAGTCAGTGTTTACAGAGATTAGAGAACAGTGGCGGTGCTTGAGTCTACCTTATTTTTCTTATTTGCGATACTGTTCCTAACACATTAAAGCTGTCACCTTTCTCCTACTTAAGTTCAAATGAAACTAAAGGAAATCATCAAGCTCAGACAATTTGATGTAAAACTCCCAATGGCAAAAAGACTAGTTTTCCAACACAACCGACTAAAACTAACAGTTTGTTATGGCAAGAGCTGAACTGCATGAGTGCATTTCATTGACTAAATGACAGTGATATTTTTAAATACAAATTCTGTCAGCCATAATCATTTTTGGTGTTGGCCACATTTGGTTGTGACATTCCTAATCGCAGGTGTACTGAATGAGGCCATAATGAGTCCAGGCCAGAGATCATGGAAAATGCAAAATATGACTTTTTTCCAGGAGAGAGGTGGAGCAGAGGTGAAATAGGGGAAGGGATGAAGGGTCAGGGCTGTGTAGTGCAAGGGGACCTGGAGACTGAAGTAGAACACAGAACCAAAGTGGAGCCAGCAGAGCAGGAAGCCAGGGCAGAGCCAAGGACCACCAGAGCAGAATAGGTAAACAAGACCACTTTAGTACTTTAATACTTTAGTATTAGAGCATTTTTTGAAGATTGATCAATGTACGTACATGGAAACAATTATCAAACAAAGCATAAGTAGTCAAGTGGTTTAAATTAAGAATATACAACTATGATTCATCGTACTTAATGATGTTTTATTAACAAGGTTCGGAAGGAGCACAATCAGATAATCCACCAATTCGGCACAAGTGTAATTTGTACCCAATCATCCAAACCGGCACAAAACGTATATAAACAGACCGCCTTCTTACCTCCGTCCTGCGATAGTTTCTTGGCGTTGGCCAATATATCACAGTCACAACGAAGAAACCTGTACCGGGGTTTTTGGATCATCCGTTGCAATCTGCCGGCCTTAGATTCACTTCGAACACACCTCGCTCAACACCACTATCGTCCCGCTCGAGACCCGGCTTTCAAGCATCGGGTCGCAGCAAAAAGCCTCAAACGTGCCTGGGCCGCGCCCTACT
Organism: Garra rufa; assembly: GCF_049309525.1. Classification (NCBI taxonomy): domain Eukaryota; kingdom Metazoa; phylum Chordata; class Actinopteri; order Cypriniformes; family Cyprinidae; genus Garra; species Garra rufa. The sequence goes on from NC_133374.1 coordinate 37,373,660, forward strand.
TCTCACCGCAGCAAAACCCGACTCGCTTCCCGCTTTGGCTCAACTATTCACCGCTGCCTTTTCCGGCCGCTGCGCCGCATGTAGTCAGACCACCAGCTCTCGTAGCAGGCGCTAGACATGCCGTGTTGTTAATTTTAGGTAAGTCCAGTGGTTTAGTGGACGATATACGCAGGTATACGGCGTATACACACTTTATCAGGCGGCTTTGCGTATACCCACTATTTAAAATCCCTTCTGATGCGCATTATTCAGTAACGTTAGTGTCCCGCATTAGCCAAAATCATGACAGTCTACCACATCCAGTCATATGTGAATAAATGTAAATATTAGCTAAAAACACCCAAAAAAAGACAGTGATGCAGTCAGGACCGTGGCAGCGGCTTGCTTTGAAATGTATTTGATGATTGCGCCTAATACGCCCGCTCCCTATTTGAATCACTACGGAAACAACAACTTACAAAGAAAACTAATCAGATTTTTACGATCAAAAATTTCTTAAACCAGCGAACCCCTGTAAACATTTTAGTCCAAGGATCCAGTAATGCATTTAAATAGAAAGTACAAAATGAAATTCATAAATGAAGCGTACGGCTACTTCTCCAGGCATTACCGCACTACTGGGTAAGTCGCTAAAGGCAGGTCAGTTATTGCTAAAATCCGTTTAGCGATGCAATGACATAAGTGATGTCATTTCGTAACCAGAACACAAACGAAATTACTAAACTTTTCTGTGTGTGATTTTTTTTTTTTTGCAGTAGCATTGTAACTGGGTTTTTAAATTACACATTGTACTCCGAGATAGATAAAGTTTGTTTTTGGAGAAAAATGCGTTCAACTGTGTTCTTAAATTAACAATTTGAAGTGACAAACTAACAGCTAATGCCGAGTTCAGACTGCACGATTTTCAAAGCAATCGCGTCGCTGCTGTGTTCACGCTGCACGATGGATCGGCCACAGGGGGTTTCAATCTGCATGACTTTACAATAGGAAGAATCGCCGACAACTTTGTCCCGGTCCGCAAACTACGTCTCACAACCAAACACACGCGAGAAGTGACATGGAAACAACGCGAGGTCAGGCGTGCAAGTTCTCACGTGAGACTGGGATTATTATAAAAAAAATGGTAGCCCGCAGGAAGCTTGTCATACAAATTGCATGTGCACTCATTTGCAGCGAAAAGAAAATAAGCCGAAACTATGTTGATATTGTGGTCTATACCTTCGTAACTCCTCCCCCAACTTCCCGCTAGCCTGCATGTTGCTGTCTCATTGGCTGTAGGTAATCGCCGATGTGATTTCCAGTCAGATCACCTTTCACACGGCATGATTTTGAATCGCAGACAGGTCCAGATATTTAGCATGCCAAATATCTCACGGTTGTCGGCGACACGTCGGCGATTCTCTCAGATCGCGTCTTTGATGGTTCACACTGTGTGATTGTCACTCACGTAATTTAGTCCATTTGTCGGCAATTTCTCAAAACATGTCGGTGAGTCAAAATCGGGGCTAAAATCATGCAGTCTGAACTCGGCATTAGGCGCATCATAAGGTAACCATTAATATTTTTGTTAAGTTCAACTAGCAACCTAATTAGACTTTTTCACACACACAAAATATGCTTTCTTCATGCTCAAGCAGATTAGATGTAAGGGTGAACTCGTGAATGGTAGTAAATCAACAAGTTCCATCAACATGTATGGGAAATGTACCCCACAGCTGTTGCTACCATGGAAACACAAACTGCAGTAACAGAGCTCATGATTACCCATTGCTCTGCAGTGAGTTTCCTTATATTCTTAAACAACTATTTTTTTTTTTATTTAGTATAGGTTATTTTGTAATAAACTTCTTTATATATTGCTTTTACATACAATACATTATACTTAATTGTTATACTGTTTAGTGATGTTGCTGATAACACTAGCATTATGAATAACATAAAGCACACAGTCTCGCATCAGTCTTACAACAGCAACCACCATTTTAAGAGACCTAAATACTGCACATAGCAAAAAGAAGAAGCAGGAAAAAAGCATGCTTAACAGATTATAGCAGAGAGAGAGAGAGAGAGAGAGAGAGAGAGAGAGAGACTTACCACAGATCACATGAACTTATTAATAATAACAACAACAACAACAACAACGTTTTATTATTATTATTATTATTGACCTAACTATTTTTTAAATGACATTTAGGTCAGATGGGAATGTTGACAGCTAACTCTTCTTAAACACCACTGCTCCAGAGGGAATGTTTGTGGGAATAATATTACCATAACGCCACATTTAAAGCACCATGATAATATCACTGAAGTGGTTACCAAGACTGAGCCCACCTCTGTGTCTGAAGGAGTTTTCTCTGGAGCGGACTTGTGGGGAGCTCAAGCCCTTGTCGCTGAGGTGCGGGGATGAGGGGTCTTTGTCACTGGAGACATCTGGAAGTGGCTCCCTGTCCGTGATGCACGGCGTGATGCTCTGCTGTCTTTTTAGGGCAAGTGCTGAAGTCACTCCCTGAGCAAAAAGAGAATGCAATTGAAATGTGCATATACTGTATATATTGCAGACTGAGTGCTTACGAAAACAGCTTCCTATTCCAAAGATTAAAGATGGCAAAGTGTTTGGTTTGGCCCTCATGAGAGATTACAACATTTATCATAGATATAGGATCTGACCAAGGCCCTGCCACATGACATATTGCGTAACATTCATCGAGAATAATCCTGCTGTTTGGCCCTGTATAAAAGGCATTTGAACTAGATTTGCGGGGAGCTGATAAAGTGTTGGTTTCCTTGTCAAAAACTGTATTTAATTAGCCAAGAGTGCAAATTTTAGAGAGCCAAGAAGAAACACCACTAACAACAACAATAATAGACATAGTCTTATCAAATGTCCAATTCAAATCTTTGACAAGAATGACCAGAAACGAAATACTAAACATAACATAACATAACATAAACCTCCTCAAACTAAAAAGGAAAACTAAACATTATGAGGACACCATGACAACAAAATGGAATTATGGTATTCACATTTACATTTATTACACAATGTCTGGACTTTCTGCCTGGACTCTGACCATGATTATGTTTTCTCTACATTGCTCTGTATGCTGTCGATTGACCCTGGATTGTACGACTCTGAACATTGTGTTTAATAAAGCTGCATTTGGATCCTCACCCCGCTGCTGTCACAGGAGCCATAGGGAATCACGAGGAGCCGGGAGTGTAAAATAAAGTATTTAATGAAAACAAAACAGGGAATCCAGGAGACAAACAACCATGACATAACTTTAAGACAGGACAAAGAAAACTCTGGAACAAACGACTTATAAAGGGTGAGACTAATTAACAAGGGCAGGTGTGGCAGATTACACTAATGGGAAGGAAGTCCAAATATGGGCAATGGGTGAAACCAAAAAAAATAGAACAACAGGGGGAGACAATGGGAAAAACCAGCATGTGAAGTCCAAGGGGGGAGAAACACTAGGTAAACCTGACAGCGGCCTCCCCCATTACAGAAATATTATTACAATTCAAAATGGTTGTTTTCTATGTAAATATATTGTAAGATTATTAATTGTAGAATATATTGTAGAATGCAGTAAAAATTTCAGTAAATATGCTCAAGAAATCTGTTATTAAAGTTGAAAACAGTTGTGCTGTCTTATGTATTTTTTATTTTTTAATTATTTTTGGGAAACTGTAAAACGCTTTCATCAAGTTAATGCATTGTTGCTGAATAATAGTATCAATTTATATCGCACAAGTGGGGTCCAAATAATAAAACACTACTGAATATACATCTATGTCCATTCTTTTAAAATGTATTGAATTGTTTTTTATATTAAACATAATGATATCAGCATAAAATTCTGAGTAAAAGATTTGATTAAGTCAGTATTTCTAGGTTTATAAGACTTTCTGAGCCCACAGTATATTTGGTGGTAATAACATGTAAGAACTCACCTCTTTCACCTTCCTGAGTAACTTCAGCCATTGACTGTTAGAGATAAAATTTTAATATCACATTTGCTGACATTTCTCTGACATTTGCTGACATAAAATGAAATGAACATTCATCAGCTGGATGAGGTAAAGTGCATGTTTTACCCACAATGGATAATTATTCCTGAAGCAAATGCGGATGTTTGACGTGAACTCACGTGCACTCGTCTGGACTGTCTGACAGCAGGAGGAGGAACTTGTCTTGGGGCAGGATGAGGGCGAAACAGCTGTCTCTGCGGCCTCCAGAGGGCAAACGGGGCAAGTCCAAGATTTCTTTACCCTCCACTATAGACTCACAGTTACTCTGCAGCGCCACCACCTGGTCCGGTGGTGAGTCCGCATCTCGGCACACCATCAGATTTCCTTCCACCGTCAACACCAGGTACTTTTCCTTCCATTGCTTGAACATGAAGCCCCCTTAAAAAAATAAAAAATAAAAAAAAGTGCATGTTTCCCAATTCTCAAAAAAATAAAATAAAGTGTCTGAATAATTCAAGAAAATCATATTCTTTGCATAGTTCCTTTTGAATAAGTTACTGCCAAACCTTCTAAAAAATTACATTTTCTTCACTTGTCTTGACAGCGTCTCCAAGGCTCCCCCCAATCGGCCTGATAGGGCCGCTACAGTGATCAAAGTATGTAATCAATCATAACTCCTAAAGAACCAGTCACAGGCTTAAGTGTCCTATTTCAAGAGACATGTTTGGGTATTTTGGATTTTTTGAAAAACCTACTTTAAAAAAAAAAACTTCTTTTGTGGAAAAGGAACTTTCCACTCACCGTCACAAAAGGACACCAAAACGTTCGGAATGGGTGGGGCCATTTTTTTCCACATCTATTACATTTATATACCCTTACGTCTATTTGACCAAAAACACGGTGATGTTATGAAATATTATCACAATTTAAAACGGATGTTTTCTAAGTGAATATATTGTAACAAATTGTAAAATGATTAATTGTAGAATATATTGTAGAATGCTGTAACATTTTCAGTATCATTCCTCGTGTCTTTAATGATCCACATGGCCACATGATCCTTCAGAAATCATTCTAATATGCTGATTTGCTGCTCAAGAAAAATGTCTGATTGTTGTTATTCTGATTGCCCAACATATTTTTATGTATTTATTTTTTGGGAAGGATGAGTATCTGCGTAACTTAAAAAAACATGGCTGCCATTGGCCGATGAAGTTTAAGCACCCATTAGACAAGGTTAACTGAGGCCGATCGGAACGAATCTTGTTGGGCCTGTTTGAAGGTCTCTTGAACTCTTCATTCCAGACAGCTCTGCATCTAGAGCCACTGCTGTCGATCAGATCAATTGTTATGATTGAGAAGATGTCAATTCCAGTGGCGGCTGGTGCTAAAAATTTTTAGGGGGGCGCACACAAAATGAATCACATTGTTAATACAGGCTTTATTATCAGTAAAGTAATCATTAAACATTTGTAATCATCCCAAAAAATATTAGCCATTTATATGAATGTGATTCAGAGTTGAAGGCCATAATACTAATATTATCCACACGAGGGTGCCACTGGATAAATCTCAGTTTAAAGACTGATTGAAATTGATTTGTAGTAAAACATTGCATATAATTTACTTTTCATAAAGTTATATATAGTCCAATATAATAATTAACTTATGCAAAAACTGTAAATACTTGTAGACTATTAATTGTTTTGAACTAATTATAATGGTATTGACAATATATTTGTCAAGTTGGTAGACATAACTGAATGTATGTCCAATTAAAGAAGGAAC